>NW_022330529.1:0-1946 GCF_002776525.5 Piliocolobus tephrosceles | reverse complement strand
CAATACAAACAAAATGACCAATACAAACAAAATGACCAATACAAACATGACATAGAAACAGAAAAAAGGATCTTTGCCACATCCCTCAAACTACAACATCCCCCTCTAAATGTTGACAAACAGAATCAACAGCAAACCAACCCCAAACATAGACTGTATTATAAAAGTAATAAAACATTTGTTGAGTTACAAACTATAACAAAAAAAAAACCAAATGGTGACATTTTTCAAGATACATACCATAACCGACCTTTAACTTTAGAACAAATAAAAACAGAAGCAAAAAATATAAATATTATTCCAATGAAAAACACAAAAGATGAAATATTGACTATTATAAAAAATAGAGAAAAAAATTATCATGAAATACAAAAGAGTAATATAAATTATAAATGTTATGAAATAGATGATAACAACATATATATAAATAAATATAAAATTTATGAATTGACCATTTTAGATATAGATGTTGTAACTTGTTTAAATTATTGTATTTCAAATATATATTGCACAGGAATAAAAATGAATAAAAAAAATATAAAAAAAAATCATAATTTGTTTATATATATTCATAAATATGATATAAATTATGTTCTTTTTTATTTTAAATGTAATTTATATTTTTATGGGGATATAGATCACTATTACCAAACTAATAAGTTTAATGAAATTGAAAATTTAAGTGAATATAACGATATTGATAAAAGTGTTGGATGTTATGTTAAAAGACCACATGAATATAATATATGGAAAATATACAATTTTGAAAAGTGTCCAGACAACTACTATTGTGTTAAAAAATCATATAATAAAAAAAAATGTCTATTAAATTCAGTTAAAACAAACACCGATGAAAAAAAATCTAGTTGTAATTGTAAGGAAGGTTACTATGCTACGTTAGATGGTAAAGCGTGTGCCCCTTGTCCTAAAGGAACATATAAATCGTTCATAGGTAATAATGAATGCACTCATTGTCCTCAACTATTTACTACTTTAAATGAAAGTAGCACTTCTTTATATGATTGCACTTGTATAATGGGATATTATTTTAATACTACTAACACAACAAACATTATACATATTTTAAAAGATAGTGCTAAAATGGATACAAAAAATGTTGCTAAAATCGGTCTAAACAACAACAAATTATATGAAACAATTGCAAATATGCACAGCAGTAGGCATAACAGTGAGTACAATAATACACCATCTGAAGAAAATGTCAATATGCTAAACAAAAAATCAACCACTCTAACTAGTATTCTCATGAAGCAAAATAATTTTACACAGATAAAATCAAAAAGAAAAAAAAAAAAGGGAGATAATATATGACAAGAACTTAACAACCCATATAAGTACAGTGTTTACTCAAAATAGAGACAATATAAAAAACAAAAAATATAACAAAAAGGATAGACATATAAAAGAAAATGCATTAATATCGTCATGGTATGACCAAGATATAGTCTCAAGTAATGATCCAAATTCTATTCAAATACAAGATCATTCAAAAGATATTTTAAGGATGAATACTGATGCTATTAAAGGTATAAGTAAAATGATTAATATGAGTGATGATGATATCTTTAATTTCTTAGACCCAAATATTTCTTTTAACGAACAACTAAATGGGAAATGTGATTTATGTCCGAAATATATGTTTTGCCCAGGTTTTTGGCTTGAAAATTTTACAAAGCAAATCCATCAACCTCCTATTATTTGTCCTAAAGGAACAATTACACTTGATACATCTAAAGAGGTAAGTGATATAAGTAAATGTTTATGTGATAAAGGTTATGGATATAATGTTATTAGTGCTGATAGTGGTAGTAGTAGTAGTAGTAGTGGTAGTAGTAGTAGTAGTAGTAGTAGTGGTAGTAGTAGTAGTAGTAGTGGTAATGGTAGTGGTAGTGGTAGTGGTAGTGGTAGTGGTAGTGGTAGTGGTA
>NW_022330520.1:0-2459 GCF_002776525.5 Piliocolobus tephrosceles | reverse complement strand
AATTTGTCCCTTCCAAGTTTTTCCTGGTTGTTAGTTGGCTCCATTTGATTCTTCTGTAGTATCAATTTCTACAGTTGGCCTGTTTAATTTGTCAAATAGCATTTTGTTTTCTAAGGCTCTGGCTTAAGAAGGTGAATTACAAGGAAACAGTCTTTTCTTTAAGGGACTCACAGACTAATAGAGGGAAGTAGTAATGTAAAATAATAATTACCTAATAAAGTTGTAAGTGATGTTTATAATTGAAATATGATGTTATGAAAATAAGAATATGGTTGGTCTTACCCATTATGCCTGAGATACCATATAGTATAGGAGAGAAAAACCATTTAATCCTCTCTAAGCCTTCAATCTAAATAAAATGTCTTCACAAATCTAGTAACCACACCGTTTCAGTCAAGAAACCTTTCTCTATTTAGAAACTGATATTCATTGCATGAATTATGGCCTAGATGGCATGTGATACTTTCTGTTGTTTTTCACAGACTCTCCCGGACTTTGTGTTGTTTTGATTGCTGTATATCCTTAAATAACTTTGTGTGAATCACTAAAGATACTTATGTCAAATGAAATTAAAGCCTCCATATTTCCATTTATTTATTTCTTTGTCCAGATCTCTAAGCATGTCAGCCAACTAACTACTCTAGCAATCAAAATCTCAGCCACCCAACAGATGTGTGTTGTTCATGTCAGTTAAGTACAGTTATGAGAATGGCTTTCTAGACTCTCTGGTTCACACAGTAATTCAGAGTCCCAAGTTTCTTCTGTGATGTGGCTTTTCTGTCTTATGAGACTTTGCCATCCTCCACTGGGGCCTTTGCTTTCAGCCTGCAGGCAAGGGAAGAGAGAAGTCATGAAGCATTCTGCCAGAAGCTTATGGGACAAGAACAGAAGGGGTATATATGGCATCTGCCCACTTTCCATTGTGTAGAACCCACTCACATGGTCACACCTAGCTGCAAGGGAGACTGAAAAGTGTGTTATCTGTGTGGGCCAAAGATGAAAATGAAGTGGGAGTTTGAAAGACACCTAGCACTGTTGCGGCTCCATTGCTTTGAGTAACAAATGCTGACTCACAGAAGGCAGCCTTTAAGTATTGGCTCCACTGATGGAGTCTCATTGCTGTAAAGAAATACCTAAGACTAGATAATTTATAAAGGAAAGAAGTTTAATGGACTTACAGTTCCACCTGTCTGGGAAGGCCTCCATTTCATTGTGACAATTGAAAGATGCATGTGGCATGTTTCTCACTGGGGTTTTATGAGCTGAGTAACATCCCTTCTGAGATATCAGTAACACTAACCTTCAAACTCAAGCAAGTTGGCTGTGAACAGGCTCCTGAAGCTCCCACAGGCTGGCTGGCCTGTTGCTCTGCCGTAAAAAGCTATGCCCTACAGAACATTATGGCACCTGGCTTTGCAGGCAGATATTCAGGGAGATGTAGGTGCCAATGAGTGAATTGTGTCATGGGAGGTTCATGGTAATGTAGAAAAGTCTCAGTGAGATGCACATGTTTGAGGGTCAAGGGACAGTGGTACACCTTGTCACCACTGAAGCAATGAGGCAGACCTTGGTAGTATGCCTTTCATGTTTTAGATGGAAGACTCTGAGACTGGTGGTCTCCTGTAAAGGCAGTTTTGCACTACTCAGACATAGGAGGATACCTGCATGTGATGCTCGTAGTCATTTTTTTCTCCAAAAAAATTTACAAGAATTTGTGGTCATTTATCTCATGAATTTACTGCCATTCATAAAGCCTGTAAAAATCCCTTAAGAAAAGTTTGGAGAGATCTTTGCTCTTTAGATACATTTACGAAGTTGCTTGCTCTTTATATTTGTAATTTTTCTATGAATGCTAATGGTTAGTTTTGCATTGGAGACAACAAAAAACTATAATCATCTTTGTGTAATTGTATGATTTTTGTTTTTGTTTTCTAGATTTAGAAGAAAATATTTTAGATGGGAGGGAGCAAGATGGCCGAATAGGAACAGCTTCAGTCTCCATCTCCCAGTGCGAGTGACACAGAAGACCGGCGATTTCTGCATTTTCAACTGAGGTACTGGGGTCATCTCACTCAGGAGTGCTGGACAATCAGTGCTGGTCAGCTGCTGCAGCCCGACCAGCGAGAGCTGAAGCAGGGCAAGGCATCGCCTCACCTGGGAAGTGCGAGGGGGAAGGGAGTCCCTTGAAGAGAGCAGTGGATCTCCCAACACGAGGGTTGAGATCTGAGAAGGGGCAGTCTGCCTGCTCAAGTGGGTCACTGACCCCTGAGTAGCCTAACTGGGAGACATCCCCCACTAGGGGCAGTCTGACACCCCACACCTCACAGGGTGGAGTACACCCCTGAGAGGAAGCTTCCAAAGCAAGAATCAGACAGGTGCACTCGCTGTTCAGCAATATTCTATCTTCTGCAACCTCTGCTGCTGATACCCAGGCAAACAGGGTCTGGAGTGGACCTCAA
>NW_022330509.1:0-10060 GCF_002776525.5 Piliocolobus tephrosceles | reverse complement strand
TTGATTCCAAGTCTTTGCTATTGTGAATAGTGCCGCAATAAACATACATGTGCATGTGTCTTTATAGCAGCATGATTTATAATCCTTTGGGTATATCCCCAGTAATGGGATGGCTGGGTCAAATGGTATTTCTAGTTCTAGATCCTTGAGGAATCACCACACTGTCTTCCACAATGGTTGAACTAGTTTACAGTCCCACTAACAGTGAAAAAGTGTTCCCATTTCTCCACATCCTCTCCAGCACCTGTTGTTTCCTAACTTTTTAATGATCAGCATTCTAACTAGTGTGAGATAGTATCTCATTGTGGTTTTGATTTGCATTTATCTGATGGTGAGTGAAGATGAGCATTTTTTCATGTGTCTATTGGCTACATAAATGTCTTCTTTTGAGAAGCATCTGTTCAGATACTTCGACTACTTTTTGATGGGGTTGTTTGGTTTTTTTCTTGTAAATTTGTTTGAGTTCTTTGTAGGTTTTGGATATTAGCCATTTGTCAGATGAGTAGATTGCAAAAATTTCCTCCCATTCTGTAGGTTGCCAGTTCATTCTGATGGTAGTTTCTTTTGCTGTGCAGAAGCTCTTTAGTTTAATTAGATCCCATTTGTCAATTTTGGCTTTGTTGCCATTGCTTTTGGTGTTTCAGACATGAAGTCCTTGCCCATGCCTATGTCCTGAATGGTATTGCCTAGGTTTTCTTCTAGGGTTTTTATCACTTTAGGTCTAACATTTAAGTCTCTAATCCATCTTAATTAATTTTCGTTTAAGGTGTAAAGAAGAGATCCAGTTTCAGCTTTCTACTTATGGCTAGTCAGTTTTCCCAGCACCATTTATTCAATAGGGAATCCTTTCCCCATTTCTTTTTTTTTGTCAGGTTTGTCAAAGATCAGATGGCTGTAGATGTGTGGTATTACTTCTGAGGGCTCTGTTCTGTTCCATTGGTCTATATCTCTGTTTTGGTACCAGTACCATGCTGTTTTGGTTACTGTAGACTTGTAGCATAGTTTGAAGTCAGGAAACGTGATGCCTCCAGCTTTGTTCTTTTGGCTTAGGATTGTCTTGTCAATACAGGCTCTTTTTTGGTTCCATATGAACTTTGAAGTAGTTTTTTTCAATTCTGTGAAGAAAGTCACTGGTAGCTTAATGGGGATGGCATTGAATCTATAAATTACCTTGGGCAGTATGGCCTTTTTTTTTTTTCAATATTGATTGTTCCTATACATGAGCATGGAATGTTCTTCCATTTGTTTGTGTCCTCTTTGATTTCACTGAGCAGTGGTTTGTAGCTCTCCTTGAAGAGGTCCTTCACATCCCTTGTAAGTAGGATTTCTAGGTATTTTATTCTCTTTGAAGTAATTGTGAATAGGAGTTCACTCATGATTCGGTTCTCTGTTTGTCTGTTATTGGTGTATAAGAATGTTTGTGATTTTTGCACGTTGATTTTGTATCCTGAGATTTTGCTGAAGTTGTTTATCAGCTTAAGGAAATTTTGGGCTGAGATGATGGGGTTTTCTAAATGTGCAATCATGTCATCTGCAAACAGGGCAATTTGACTTCCTCTTTTCCTAATTGAATACCCTTTATTTCTTTCTCTTGCCTGATTGCCCTGGCCAGAACTTCCAACACTATGTTGAATAGGAGTGGTGAGAGAGGGCATCCCTGTCTTGTGCCAGTTTTCAAAGGCAATGCTTCCAGTTTTTGCCCATTCAGTATGATATTGGCTGTGGGTTTGTCATAAATAGCGCTTAGTATTTTGAGATACGTTCCATCAATATCGAATTTATTGAGAGTTTTTTGCATGAAGGGCTGTTGAGTTTTGTCAAAAGCCTTTTCTGCATCTATTGAGATAATCATGTGGTTTTTGTCTTTGGTTCTGTTTAAATGCTGGATTACGTTTATTGATTTGCATATGTTGAACCAGCCTTTCATTCCAGGGATGAAGCCCACTTGATCATGGTGGATAAGCTTTTTGATGTGCTGCTGGATTTGCTTTGCCAGTATTTTATTGAGGATTTTTGCATCGATGTTCATCAGGGATATTGGTCTAAAATTCTCTTTTTGTATTGTGTCTCTGCCAGGCTTTGGTATCAGGATGAAGTTGGCCTCATAAAATGAGTTAGGGAGGATTCCCTCTTTTTCTATTGATTGGAATAGTTTCAGAAGGAATGGTACCACCTCCTCCTTGTACCTCTAGTAGAATTTGGCTGTGAATCTGTCTGGTCCTGGACTTTTCTTGGTTGGTAGGCTATTAATTATTGCCTCAATTTCAGAGTCTGCTATTGGTCTATTCAGGGATTCAACTTCTTGCTTGCTTTTATCTCTCTCCAAATTTTGACTTAGCATTTTGCTCTGTTTTCTAATGATTTCAAGATTGGTTAACTTGCAGTCTGTGTGGATTTTTCTTGCTGAAATTATGACAACAATGCTCTTTCCAGCCTGCTACATCTCTGAGCTAAAAGTAGAAATGAATGAGTAAGCCATTCTATATCTGAATTTGAGTGCAACAGACTGTGTTATTTTGACATCTGAATGAATATGAGACAACTGTGTTTATGTAATGCCTAAATGAGATTTTGAGACAACTGAATGAGAAAATATGAGCATCTGATAATGGGCATTTGTTATAGTTTCTTTCAGATGATGCACACACCCATTCTGATGTCACCATTGCCCATCTACTGTCACAAATTCATTCAGACATCACTAGTGACTTCAATTATTCTTATGATCCACACATATTCATTTGGATATTTCTTCACTTTTCACATACACTCCCTCTCTTAAAGCTACTGCTCTCCTGTTTGCTAATTTAGTAAATAGCATCAGCACCACCCACTCAAACCATGAACCAATATGGAAATCATTGGATTTTCCACACACTTTCTCATCAAGACCATTTCAGCCAACCTTCACTGTGTGTCTGCAGTCCATACTTTTGTTAGAAACCCTATTGCTACAGCCTTATTTCAGTCTCCTCTGGACCACTATACCAGCATTCTCATTGACATCCTTCCATTTGATCATTCACCCTGTAATCAAAATGGTCTTTATGAAGCACAGATATGATAATATCATTCGCTTGACTAAATACTATTTAATAATGACTTCCCAGTGTTCTATAGGATAAACTCCACTTCTTTTTTATTATACTTTAAGTTCTGGGCTACATGTGCAGAAAGTGCAACTAGGTATGCACGTGCTGTGGTGCTTTGCTGCACCCATCAACCCGTCATCTACATTAGGTATTTCTCCTAATGCTATCCCTCCCCTCGCCCTCCACTCCCTGATAGGCCCCTGTGTGTGATGTTCCCCTCTCTGCATCCATGTGTTCTCATTGTTCACCTCCCACTTATGAATGAGAACATGTGGTGTTTGGATTTCTGTTCTTGTGTTAGTTTGCTGAGAATGATGGTTTCCAGCTTCATCCATACCCCTAACAAGGACATGAACTCCATCCTTTTTTTATGGCTGCATAATATTCCATGGTATACACATGCCACGTTTTCTTTATCCATTCTATCATTGATGGGCATTTGGGTTGTTTCCAAGTCTTTGCTATTGTGAACAGTGCCACAATAAACATACATGTGCATGTGTCTTTATAGTAGAATGATTTACAGTCCTTTAGGTATATACCCAATAGTGGGATTGCTGGATCAAATAGTATTTCTAGTTCTAGATCCTTGAGGAATTGCCACACTGTCTTCCACAATGGTTGAACTAATTTACACCCTCACCAACAGTTTAAAAGCATTCCTATTCCTCCACATTCTCTCCAGCATCTGTTGTTTCCTGACTTTTTAATGATCAGCATTCTAACTGGCATGAGATGGTATCTCATTGTGGTTTTGATTTGCATTTCTCTAATGACCAGTGATGATGAGCATTTTTTCATATGTCTGTTGGCTGCATAAATGTCTTCTTTTGAGAAGTGTCTGTTCATATCCTTCACCCACTTTTTGTTGGGGTTTTTTTCTTGTAAATTTGTTTACGTTCTTTGTAGATTCTGGATATTAGCCCTTCGTCAGATAGATAGATTGCAAAAATGTTCTCCCATTCTGTAGGTTGTCTGTTCACTCTGATGATAGTTTCTTTTGCTGTGCAGAAGCTCTTTAGTTTAATTAGATGCTATTTGTTGATTTGGGCTTTTGTTGCCCTTGCTTTTCGTGTTTTAGTAATGAAGTCTTTGCCCATTCCTATGTCCTGAATGATATTGCCTAGGTTTTTCTCCAGGGTTTTTATGGTTTTTGGTTTTATGTTTAAGTCTTTAATCCATCTTGAATTAATTTTTGTATAAGGTGTAAGGAAGGGATCCAGTTTCAGTTTTCTCCATATGGCTAGCCAGTTTGTCCAACACTATTTATTAAATAGGGAATTCATTCACCATTGCTTGTTTTTGTCAGGTTTGTCAACGATTAGATGGTTGTAGATGTGTGGCATTATTTTTGAGGGCTCTTTTCTGTTTCATTGGTTTATATCTCTGTTTTGGCACCAGTACCATGCTGCTTTTGTTACTGTAGCCTTGTAGTATTGCTTGAAGTCAGGTGGTGTGATGCCTCCAACTTTGTTCTTTTGGCTTAGGATTGTCTTGGCAGTGTGGGCTCTTTTTTGGTTCCATATGAAATTTAAAGTAGTTTTTTCCAACTCTGTGAAGGAAGTCAGTGGTAGCTTGATGAGCATAGCATTGAATCTATAAACTACTTTGGGCAGTGTGGCCATTTTTCAGATATTGATTCTTCCTATCCATGAGCATAGAGTGTTCTTCCATTTGTTTGTGTCCTCTCTTATTTCCTTGAGTGGTGGTTTGTAGTTCTCCTTGAAGAGGTCCATCACATGCCTTGTGAGTTGTATTTTATTCTCTTTGTAGCAATTGTGAATGGAAGTTCACTCATGATTTCACTCTCTGTCTGTCTATTATTGGTGTATGGGAATGCTTGTGATTTTTGCATATTGATTTTGTATCCTGAGACTTTGCTGAAGTTGCTTATCAGCTTAAAGAGATTTTGGGCTGAGACGATGGGGTTTTCTAAATATACAATCATGTCATCTACAAACAGAGACAATTTGACTTCTTCTTTTCCTAACTGAATACCCTTTATTTCTTTCTTTTGCCTGATTGCCCTGGCCAGAACTTCCAATACTATGTTGAATAGGGGTGGTGAGAGAGGTCATCCTTGTCTTGTACCAGTTTTCAAATGGAATGCGTCCAGTTTTTGCCCATTCAATAAGATATTGGCTGTGGATTTGTCATAAATAGCTCTTATTACTTTGAGATACATTCCATAAATACCCAGTTTATTGAGAGTTTTTAGCATGAAGAGCTGTTGAATTTTGTAAAAGGCCTTTTCTGCATCTATTCAGATAATCATGTCATTTTTGTCATTGTTTCTGTTTATGTGATGGATTACGTTTATTGATTTGTGTATGTTGAACCAGTCTTGCATCCCCGGGATGAAGTCTACTAGATTGTCGTGGATAAGCTTTTGGTTGTGCTGCTGAATTCGATTTGCCAGTGTTTTATTGAGGAATTTCACATCAATATTCATCAGGGATATTGGCCTGAAATTGTCTTTTTTTGTTGTGTCTCTGCCGGGTTTTGGTATTAGGAAGATGCTGGCGTCATATAATGAGTTAGGGAGGATTCCCTCTTTTTCTATTGTTCGGAACAGTTTCAGAAGGAATGGCACCACCTCCTCTTTGTAACTCTGGCAGAATTCAGCTGCGAATCCGTCTGGGCCTGCACTTTTTTTTGGTTGGTAGGCCATTCATTGCTGCCTCAATTTCAGAACTTGTTATTGGTCTATTCAGGGATTCGACATCTTCCTGGTTTAGTCTTGGGAGGGTGTATGTGTCCAGGAACTTATCCATTTCTTCTAGATTTTCTAGTTTATTTGCATAGAGTTGTTTATAGTATTCTCTGATGGTAGTTTGTATTTCTGTGGGATTGGTGGTGATATCCCCTTTATCATTTTTTTATTGCATCTGTATTGTTCTCCTCTCTTTTCTTCTTTATTAGTCTGGCTAGCGGTCTATCTATCTTATTGATCTTTCCAAAAAGCCAGCTACTGGATTCATTGATTTTTTATAAAGTTTTTCATGTCTCTATCTCCTTCAGTTCTGTTCTGATCTTAATTATTTCTAGCCTTCTGCTAGCTTTTGAATTTGTTTATTCCTGCTTCTCTAGTTCTTGTAAATGTGATGTTAGGGTGTCGATTTTAGATCTTTCCTGCTTTCCCTTGTGGCTTTTAGTGCTATAAATTCCCCTCTACACACTGCTTTAAATGTATTCCAGAGATTCTTGTACTTCGTGTCTTTGTTCTCGCTGGTTTCAAAGAACATCTTCATTGCTGCTTTCACTTCTTTATTTACCCAGTGGTCATTCAGGAGCAGGTTGTTCAGTGTCCATGTAGTTGAGCGATTTTGAGTGAGTTTCTTAACCCTGAGTTCTGATTTGATTTCGCTGTGATCTGAGAGACTTATGATTTCTGTTCTTTTGCATTTGCTGAGGAGAGTTTTACTTCCAATTATGTGGCCAGTTTTAGAATAAGTGTGATGTGGTGCTGAGAAGAATGTATATTCTGTTGGTTTGGGGTGGAGAGTTCTGTAGATGTCTATTAAGTCTGCTTGGTCCAGAGCTGAGTTTGGGTCCTGGATATCCTTATTAATTTTCTGTCTCGTTGATTTGTCTAATATTGACAGTGGGGTGTTAAAGTCTCCTGTTATTAATGTGTGGGAGTCTAAGTCTCTTTGTAAGTCTCTAAGGACTTGCTTTATGAATCTGGGTGATCCTGTATTGGGTGCATATATATTTAGGATAGTTAGCTCTTCTTGTTGCATTGATCCCTTTACCATTATGTAATGGCCTTCTTTGTCTCTTTTGATCTTTGTTCATTTAAAGTCTGTTTTATCAGAGACTAGGATTGCAACCCCTGTTTTTTTTGTTTTGTTTTATTTGCTTTCCATTTGCTTAGTAAATATTCCTCCATCCCTTTATTTTCAGCCTATGTGTGTCTTTTAATTGGGGCATTTAGCCTGTTTACATTTAAGGTTAATATCGTTATGTGTGAATTTGATCCTGTCATTATGATGCTAGCTGGTTATTTTGCCTGTTCGTTGATGCAGTTTCTTCATAGCATTGATGGTCTTTACAATTTGGTATGTTTTCACAGTGGCTGGTACCAGTTGATCCTTTCCACGTTTAGTGCTTCCTTCAGGAGCTCTTGTAAGGCAGGCCTGGTGGTGACAAAAATCTCTCATCATTTGCTTGTTTGCAAAGGATTTTATTTTTCCTTCACTTATGAAGATTGGCTTCACTGAATATGAAATTCTGGGTTGAAAATTCTTTTCTTTAAGAGTGTTGAATATTGGCCCCCACTCTCTTCTGCTTTGTAGGGTTTCTGCTGAGAGATCCACTGTTAGTCTGATGGACTTCCCTTTGTGGGTAACCCGACCTTTCTTTCTGGCTCCCCTTAACCTTTTTTCCTTTGTTTCAACCTTGGTGAATCTGATGATTATGTGTCTTGTTGTTGCTCTTCCTGAGGAGTATCTTTGTGTTATTCTCTGTATTTCCTGAATCTGAATGTTGTCCTGCCTTGCTAGGTTTGGGACGTTCTCCTGTATAATATCCTGAAGAGTGTTTTCCAACCTGGTTCCATTCTCCCTGTCACTTTCAGGTACCGCAGTCAAATGTAGTTTTGGTCTTTTCACACAGTCCCATATTTCTTAGAGGATTTGTTCATTTATTTTCACTCTTTTTTCTCCAATCTTGTCTTCTCGCTTTATTTCATTGAGTTGATTTTCAATCTCTGATATCCTTTCTTCTGCTTGATCAATTAGGCTATTGATACTTGTGTATGTTTCATGAAGTTCTCGTGCTGTGAATTTCAGCTCCATCAGAACATTTATGTTCTTCTCTAAACTGGTTATCCTAGTTAGCAATTCCTCTAACTTTTTATCAAGTTTCTTAGCTTCCTTGCATTGGGTTAGAACATGCTCCTTTAGCTCAGAGGAGTTTGATATTATCCACCTTCTGAAGCCTACTTCTGTCAGTTCATCTAACTCATTCTCTATCCAGTTTTGTTCCCTTGCTGGGGAGGAGTTGTGATCCTCTGGAGGAGGAGAGGCATTCTGGTTTTTGGAATTTTCAGCCTTTTTCACTGGTTTCTCCCCATCTTCGTGGATTTATCTACCTTTGGTCTTTGAAGTCGGTGACCTTCAGCTGGGGTCTCTGAGTGGACGTCCTTTTTGTTGATGTTGATACTATTCCTTTCCGTTTGTTAGTTTTCCTTCTAACAGTCAGCTCCCTCTGCTGCAGGTTTGCTGGAGTTTGCTGGAGGTCCACTCCAGACCCTGTTGGCCTGGGTATCACCGGCGAACAGCAAAGATTGCTGCCTGTTCCTTCCTCTGGAAGTTTCATCCCAAAGGGGCACCTGCCAGATGCCAGCCAGAGCTCTCTGGTATGAAGCATCTGTCAGCCCCTACTGGGAGGTGTCTCCCAGTCAGGATACACGGGGGTCAGGGACCCACTTGAGGAGGCAGTCTGTCCTTTATCAGAGCTTGAACGCTGTGCTGGGACATCCGCTGCTCTCTTCAGAGCTGCCAGGCAGGGACATTTAAGTCTGCTGAAGCTGCGCCCCCAACCACCTCTTCCCTCAGGTACTCTGTCCCAGGGGATGGGGATTTTATCTATAAGTCACTGACTGGGGATGCTGCCGTTTTTTCAGAGTTCCTCTGCCCAGAGAGGAGGGAATCTTGAGAAGCAGTCTGGCCACAGTGGCCTTGTTGAGCTGCAGTGGGCTCTGCCTAGTTTGAACTTCCGAGCGGCTTTGTTACACTGTGAGGGTAAAACCACCTACTCAACCCTCAGCATTGGAGGACGCCCCTCCCCACCATCAAGCTCAGGCATCCAAGGTTGAGCTCAGAATGCTGTGCTAGCAGTGAGAATTTCAAGCCAGTGGTTCTTAGCTTGCTGTGGGGGTGGGACCCACTGAGCCAGACCACTTGTCTCCCTGGCTTCAGCCCCCTTTTCAGGTGAGTGAATAGTTCTGTCTTGCTGGAATCCTGGACGCCAGTGGGATATCAAAAAAAAAAAAAACTCCTGCAGCTAGCTTGGTGTCTGCCCAGATGGAATCCCAGTTTTGTGCTGGAAACCCAGGGCCCTGGTTGCGTGGGCACTGGAGTGAATCTCCTGGTCCGCGGGTTGTGAAGACCCTGGGAAAAGCACAGTATCTAGGCCAGAGTGCATGATACAGTCCCTAATGGCTTTCCATGGTTAGGAGAGGAAATCTCCCAATTCCTTGCGCTTACCAGGCGATGCGACGACCCACCCTGCTTTGGCTCCCCCAACTTGGGCTGCACCCACTGTCCAACCAGCCCCAATGAGATGAACTGGGTACTTCAGTTGGAAATGCAGAAATTACCCACCTTCTGGGGGGCGGAGCAAGATGGCCAAATAGGAACAGCTTCAGTCTCCATCTCCCAGCGCGAGCGACACAGAAGACCGGTGATTTCTGCATTTTCAACTGAGGTACTGTGGTCATCTCACTCGGGAGTGCCGGACAATCGGTGCTGGTCAGCTGCTGCAGCCCGACCAGCGAGAGCTGAAGCAGGGCGAGGCATCGCCTCACCTGGGAAGCACGAGGGGGAAGGGAGTCCCTTTTCCTAGCCAGGGGAACTGAGACACACAACACCTGGAAAATCGGGTAACTCCCACCCCAATACTGCACTGTAACACCGGCACACCGGAGATTATATCCCACACCTGGCCGGGAGGGTCCCACACCGAGGGAGCCTCTCTCCTTGCTAACACAGCAGTCTGCGGCAATCTAACCGCAAGGCAGCAGCGAGGCTGGGGGAGGGGCGCCCGCCACCGCTGAGGCTTAAGTAGGTAAATAAAGCCGCTGGGAAGCTCGTCCTGGGTGGAGCTCACAGCAGCTCAAGGAAACCTGCCTGTCTCTGTAGACTCCGCCTCTGGGGACAGGGCTCAGCTAAAGCAGCAGAGGCCTGTCCAGACGCAAACGACTCTGTCTGACAGCTTTGAAGAGAGCAGTGGATCTCCCAACA
>NW_022330506.1:0-1767 GCF_002776525.5 Piliocolobus tephrosceles | reverse complement strand
GGGCCAGCCCGGGTCCCAACCTGGCTGGGGATGAGCCAGACTGCGCCCAGGAGTGTTCCAGTCAGTCAGTCTCCAGTTCTGAGTCCCAGCGACCCCCGGACAGACCCGGAGCCCCCGGGGAGGAGGAGGAGGCCTGGACTGGGCTGCGCCGACACAGCCCCAGCCACCTCCCTGCGGAGAGGGCGGGTGAGTCTCCCCTTGCGTAAACCCCCTTTACTCTAGGTTTCCTCCACACCGCTGGACACAGCTTTGCAGCCCAGCTTCCAGGACAGAGAGAAGACGTCGAGTCAGGGGAGGGGATGCCGGCAAGGCGCCCTAAGGATCTGCAGGACCCCGGCTGCTGGGACGCCTTGTCGCACCCTCTGCTGCCGTGGGCTCTGGGCCTGAAGCGCCCTCCAGGGCGGTGGGCGGCAGCGCAGGTGCCCCTGCTGTCCTCTGCCCGCTGCCCACCCGGCCGTCTTGGGTCTCAGAGTTCAGAAGCGGCAATGGGAGCAGCTATTCCGATTTGTCACCCCATATTCTGCCCGCCTCCCCGTTTCCAGTTTAACACGAGATCATATCGTTCTCACCAGTCCTGCGCTGCCTCCAGCCTGCCCCCCAGGCCCCAGGGTTCTAGGCACTTCCCTGCGGCTCCCATAGGGGTCCTCTTTCCTTCTGGAGGGTGGAGGGGCAGCTTCCGTGTAGAAGTTAACGCTGACAGCGCTAAAACGCTAGGACTTCAGTGCTATTTGCTGCGGCTGGCGGGAAAATGTTCAAAGTTGTTTCTTCCTCCTGAGTTGTTCTCGGAAAACAAAACAAAACAAACAAACAAAAGAACTCTTGAGTCCTTGAGTGAGGATCTTGCTTAGCTCTTTGGCCTGTAAGATGCTTTGAACGTTTCAATTTTTATTTCTAATGAAGGGCGATGTTTGTAGAGGTAATTGCCTGCAAATTAAAATGTCACCAATTTGAGTCATGGTGATGGGTAATGAATGTGCCCCCGTGTGGCGAGTTTGAGTAAATAAACCCTTTGTGGATCCAGGAAAAAAAAAAAATCATCAGGATGTAGTAAATTGTGCCTGAATTTTCTGCTTGAAGCTACAAATCTGTCAGTTTCCAGGGTACATTAAAAGGAAATCAGTGAGCACTTTAGTAGGGAATAGGGGAGCAAGTACTGTGTCCATGGAATCAACAACATTCAACGGTTGGGAAAATTAACAGAATCCAGCAAAGAACTCTGACAAGTATCTACCAGGGAAGTAAGTTAAAAATCTGAAAAGGAAATGTCCCCCAAATCAAGGAAAAGGCACTTTTTCAAGAAGGATAAAGTGATCACCTGTTTCAAGTACTGGCAGCAGGTTATCCTGAGGACTTAGAATTGATCTTTTTTTTTTTTTTTTTTTTGCATTATGAATTTTAGGGGTGATTTTGTTAGGAGTTCAAATTCGTGAAAACTACTAAGTGCTACCCTTTTAGAGATTACATATTCATGCTTACATTTTTTGAGTCCGATTAATAGTGTAAGTACAATTTTTCTTAAGGAATCGTCCCATTGTTTTCTCTGGGATTGAGAAAACCTAATTTCATATTCACACATTTTTTAAAAATACGTGCTTAATTTTTTCTTGAACCCTAGCTGGTAACATACGTATTGATATAGACTATAAATAAGTTTATTATTTAACTGCAAACAAATTAATATTAAAATGTTATTATGTTACATATACAACATAATTTCATATAATGTGATTATTCAATTGAATTTTAGTTGATTCATAACAAAAGTCT
>NW_022330505.1:0-1767 GCF_002776525.5 Piliocolobus tephrosceles | reverse complement strand
AGACTTTTGTTATGAATCAACTAAAATTCAATTGAATAATCACATTATATGAAATTATGTTGTATATGTAACATAATAACATTTTAATATTAATTTGTTTGCAGTTAAATAATAAACTTATTTATAGTCTATATCAATACGTATGTTACCAGCTAGGGTTCAAGAAAAAATTAAGCACGTATTTTTAAAAAATGTGTGAATATGAAATTAGGTTTTCTCAATCCCAGAGAAAACAATGGGACGATTCCTTAAGAAAAATTGTACTTACACTATTAATCGGACTCAAAAAATGTAAGCATGAATATGTAATCTCTAAAAGGGTAGCACTTAGTAGTTTTCACGAATTTGAACTCCTAACAAAATCACCCCTAAAATTCATAATGCAAAAAAAAAAAAAAAAAAAAGATCAATTCTAAGTCCTCAGGATAACCTGCTGCCAGTACTTGAAACAGGTGATCACTTTATCCTTCTTGAAAAAGTGCCTTTTCCTTGATTTGGGGGACATTTCCTTTTCAGATTTTTAACTTACTTCCCTGGTAGATACTTGTCAGAGTTCTTTGCTGGATTCTGTTAATTTTCCCAACCGTTGAATGTTGTTGATTCCATGGACACAGTACTTGCTCCCCTATTCCCTACTAAAGTGCTCACTGATTTCCTTTTAATGTACCCTGGAAACTGACAGATTTGTAGCTTCAAGCAGAAAATTCAGGCACAATTTACTACATCCTGATGATTTTTTTTTTTTCCTGGATCCACAAAGGGTTTATTTACTCAAACTCGCCACACGGGGGCACATTCATTACCCATCACCATGACTCAAATTGGTGACATTTTAATTTGCAGGCAATTACCTCTACAAACATCGCCCTTCATTAGAAATAAAAATTGAAACGTTCAAAGCATCTTACAGGCCAAAGAGCTAAGCAAGATCCTCACTCAAGGACTCAAGAGTTCTTTTGTTTGTTTGTTTTGTTTTGTTTTCCGAGAACAACTCAGGAGGAAGAAACAACTTTGAACATTTTCCCGCCAGCCGCAGCAAATAGCACTGAAGTCCTAGCGTTTTAGCGCTGTCAGCGTTAACTTCTACACGGAAGCTGCCCCTCCACCCTCCAGAAGGAAAGAGGACCCCTATGGGAGCCGCAGGGAAGTGCCTAGAACCCTGGGGCCTGGGGGGCAGGCTGGAGGCAGCGCAGGACTGGTGAGAACGATATGATCTCGTGTTAAACTGGAAACGGGGAGGCGGGCAGAATATGGGGTGACAAATCGGAATAGCTGCTCCCATTGCCGCTTCTGAACTCTGAGACCCAAGACGGCCGGGTGGGCAGCGGGCAGAGGACAGCAGGGGCACCTGCGCTGCCGCCCACCGCCCTGGAGGGCGCTTCAGGCCCAGAGCCCACGGCAGCAGAGGGTGCGACAAGGCGTCCCAGCAGCCGGGGTCCTGCAGATCCTTAGGGCGCCTTGCCGGCATCCCCTCCCCTGACTCGACGTCTTCTCTCTGTCCTGGAAGCTGGGCTGCAAAGCTGTGTCCAGCGGTGTGGAGGAAACCTAGAGTAAAGGGGGTTTACGCAAGGGGAGACTCACCCGCCCTCTCCGCAGGGAGGTGGCTGGGGCTGTGTCGGCGCAGCCCAGTCCAGGCCTCCTCCTCCTCCCCGGGGGCTCCGGGTCTGTCCGGGGGTCGCTGGGACTCAGAACTGGAGACTGACTGACTGGAACACTCCTGGGCGCAGTCTGGCTCATCCCCAGCCAGGTTGGGACCCGGGCTGGCCC
>NW_022330504.1:0-1761 GCF_002776525.5 Piliocolobus tephrosceles | reverse complement strand
GGGCCAGCCCGGGTCCCAACCTGGCTGGGGATGAGCCAGACTGCGCCCAGGAGTGTTCCAGTCAGTCAGTCTCCAGTTCTGAGTCCCAGCGACCCCCGGACAGACCCGGAGCCCCCGGGGAGGAGGAGGAGGCCTGGACTGGGCTGCGCCGACACAGCCCCAGCCACCTCCCTGCGGAGAGGGCGGGTGAGTCTCCCCTTGCGTAAACCCCCTTTACTCTAGGTTTCCTCCACACCGCCGGACACAGCTTTGCAGCCCAGCTTCCAGGACAGAGAGAAGACGTCGAGTCAGGGGAGGGGATGCCGGCAAGGCGCCCTAAGGATCTGCAGGACCCCGGCTGCTGGGACGCCTTGTCGCACCCTCTGCTGCCCTGGGCTCTGGGCCTGAAGCGCCCTCCAGGGCGGTGGGCGGCAGCGCAGGTGCCCCTGCTGTCCTCTGCCCGCTGCCCACCCGGCCGTCTTGGGTCTCAGAGTTCAGAAGCGGCAATGGGAGCAGCTATTCCGATTTGTCACCCCATATTCTGCCCGCCTCCCCGTTTCCAGTTTAACACGAGATCATATCGTTCTCACCAGTCCTGCGCTGCCTCCAGCCTGCCCCCCAGGCCCCAGGGTTCTAGGCGCTTCCCTGCGGCTCCCATAGGGGTCCTCTTTCCTTCTGGAGGGTGGAGGGGCAGCTTCCGTGTAGAAGTTAACGCTGACAGCGCTAAAACGCTAGGACTTCAGTGTTATTTGCTGCGGCTGGCGGGAAAATGTTCAAAGTTGTTTCTTCCTCCTGAGTTGTTCTCGGGAAACAAAACAAAACAAACAAACAAAAGAACTCTTGAGTCCTTGAGTGAGGATCTTGCTTAGCTCTTTGGCCTGTAAGATGCTTTGAACGTTTCAATTTTTATTTCTAATGAAGGGAGATGTTTGTAGAGGTAATTGCCTGCAAATTAAAATGTCACCAATTTGAGTCATGGTGATGGGGAATGAATGTGCCCCCGTGTGGCGAGTTTGAGTAAATAAACCCTTTGTGGATCCAGGAAAAAAAAAATCATCAGGATGTAGTAAATTGTGCCTGAATTTTCTGCTTGAAGCTACAAATCTGTCAGTTTCCAGGGTACATTAAAAGGAAATCAGTGAGCACTTTAGTAGGGAATAGGGGAGCAAGTACTGTGTCCATGGAATCAACAACATTCAACGGTTGGGAAAATTAACAGAATCCAGCAAAGAACTCTGACAAGTATCTACCAGGGAAGTAAGTTAAAAATCTGAAAAGGAAATGTCCCCCAAATCAAGGAAAAGGCACTTTTCAAGAAGGATAAAGTGATCACCTGTTTCAAGTACTGGCAGCAGGTTATCCTGAGGACTTAGAATTGATCTTTTTTTTTTTTTTTTTGCATTATGAATTTTAGGGGTGATTTTGTTAGGAGTTCAAATTCGTGAAAACTACTAAGTGCTACCCTTTTAGAGATTACATATTCATGCTTACATTTTTTGAGTCCGATTAATAGTGTAAGTACAATTTTTCTTAAGGAATCGTCCCATTGTTTTCTCTGGGATTGAGAAAACCTAACTTCATATTCACACATTTTTTAAAAATACGTGCTTAATTTTTTCTTGAACCCTAGCTGGTAACATACGTATTGATATAGACTATAAATAAGTTTATTATTTAACTGCAAACAAATTAATATTAAAATGTTATTATGTTACATATACAACATAATTTCATGTAATGTGATTATTCAATTGAATTTTAGTTGATTCATAACAAAAGTCT
>NW_022330503.1:0-1761 GCF_002776525.5 Piliocolobus tephrosceles | reverse complement strand
AGACTTTTGTTATGAATCAACTAAAATTCAATTGAATAATCACATTACATGAAATTATGTTGTATATGTAACATAATAACATTTTAATATTAATTTGTTTGCAGTTAAATAATAAACTTATTTATAGTCTATATCAATACGTATGTTACCAGCTAGGGTTCAAGAAAAAATTAAGCACGTATTTTTAAAAAATGTGTGAATATGAAGTTAGGTTTTCTCAATCCCAGAGAAAACAATGGGACGATTCCTTAAGAAAAATTGTACTTACACTATTAATCGGACTCAAAAAATGTAAGCATGAATATGTAATCTCTAAAAGGGTAGCACTTAGTAGTTTTCACGAATTTGAACTCCTAACAAAATCACCCCTAAAATTCATAATGCAAAAAAAAAAAAAAAAAGATCAATTCTAAGTCCTCAGGATAACCTGCTGCCAGTACTTGAAACAGGTGATCACTTTATCCTTCTTGAAAAGTGCCTTTTCCTTGATTTGGGGGACATTTCCTTTTCAGATTTTTAACTTACTTCCCTGGTAGATACTTGTCAGAGTTCTTTGCTGGATTCTGTTAATTTTCCCAACCGTTGAATGTTGTTGATTCCATGGACACAGTACTTGCTCCCCTATTCCCTACTAAAGTGCTCACTGATTTCCTTTTAATGTACCCTGGAAACTGACAGATTTGTAGCTTCAAGCAGAAAATTCAGGCACAATTTACTACATCCTGATGATTTTTTTTTTCCTGGATCCACAAAGGGTTTATTTACTCAAACTCGCCACACGGGGGCACATTCATTCCCCATCACCATGACTCAAATTGGTGACATTTTAATTTGCAGGCAATTACCTCTACAAACATCTCCCTTCATTAGAAATAAAAATTGAAACGTTCAAAGCATCTTACAGGCCAAAGAGCTAAGCAAGATCCTCACTCAAGGACTCAAGAGTTCTTTTGTTTGTTTGTTTTGTTTTGTTTCCCGAGAACAACTCAGGAGGAAGAAACAACTTTGAACATTTTCCCGCCAGCCGCAGCAAATAACACTGAAGTCCTAGCGTTTTAGCGCTGTCAGCGTTAACTTCTACACGGAAGCTGCCCCTCCACCCTCCAGAAGGAAAGAGGACCCCTATGGGAGCCGCAGGGAAGCGCCTAGAACCCTGGGGCCTGGGGGGCAGGCTGGAGGCAGCGCAGGACTGGTGAGAACGATATGATCTCGTGTTAAACTGGAAACGGGGAGGCGGGCAGAATATGGGGTGACAAATCGGAATAGCTGCTCCCATTGCCGCTTCTGAACTCTGAGACCCAAGACGGCCGGGTGGGCAGCGGGCAGAGGACAGCAGGGGCACCTGCGCTGCCGCCCACCGCCCTGGAGGGCGCTTCAGGCCCAGAGCCCAGGGCAGCAGAGGGTGCGACAAGGCGTCCCAGCAGCCGGGGTCCTGCAGATCCTTAGGGCGCCTTGCCGGCATCCCCTCCCCTGACTCGACGTCTTCTCTCTGTCCTGGAAGCTGGGCTGCAAAGCTGTGTCCGGCGGTGTGGAGGAAACCTAGAGTAAAGGGGGTTTACGCAAGGGGAGACTCACCCGCCCTCTCCGCAGGGAGGTGGCTGGGGCTGTGTCGGCGCAGCCCAGTCCAGGCCTCCTCCTCCTCCCCGGGGGCTCCGGGTCTGTCCGGGGGTCGCTGGGACTCAGAACTGGAGACTGACTGACTGGAACACTCCTGGGCGCAGTCTGGCTCATCCCCAGCCAGGTTGGGACCCGGGCTGGCCC
>NW_022330502.1:0-1216 GCF_002776525.5 Piliocolobus tephrosceles | reverse complement strand
ACCAGCAACCCCGGCCACCTGTGCACACAGGGCACGAGCATCAAAATGGTGCTCGTAAGGACAAGCAGGGACACCTTCAAGACTGACCTTGCAGTTCTCCGTCTGTTGCAGGTTTTGGTGGACCTGGCCGTCCTGGGGCAGGGGTACGCCTTCGCCCACCACCTCCAGAATGCTGCGCCCGTTGCAACGCCCCCGGCCAGAGCCAAGGTCCTCCGAGGCAGCCAGAGAGGACTAGGAAGTGTGGCACCTGCGCAGGCGCTGACTGGGACGCTGTGTTTCCCGGATGCTGGAGGGCGGGCACCGTGTCCCCCTGCAGGCTGACAGGGGTTCTGTGGGAACAGATGGCGTCTGAGCGTCAAGTTCTGGATTGGGACCCTGTGGAGGTCTCCGGGCGGGCGGTGGGGACCACTGTATTCTCCAACGCAAGAACGCAGAGAATGGATTTTCTCACTTCGAGGGGTGGAGAGGTCAGGTATTTGTTTTGTTTTGTTTTGTTTTGTTTCGTTTTGAAGCGGAGCTTTGCTTTTGTTCCCCAGGCTGCTGGAGTGCAGTGGCACCATCTAGGCTCACTGCAACCTCTGCCTCCCGGATTCAAGGGATTCTCCTGCTTCGGCCTCCCAAATAGCTGAGATTACAGGCGTGCACCACCACGCCTGGCTAATTGTGTATTTTTAGTAGAGACAGTGTTTCACCATATAGGTCAGGCTGGTCTCGAACTCCTGACCCCAGGTGATCCACCAGCCTTTGTCTCCCAAAGTGCTGGGAATACTGGCGTGAGCCACCACCCAGCTTAGGCGTTTTTAAGGTGATAGTAAAAGCGTCTTTTCCCACTTCCTCTGAAACACGCACACGTACACACACACACACACACACACACACACAGCTTGCCTGAACCTGAGCAAGGAAACTTCAGGCCCTGAGGGACAGCGGGCACTCAGGAACCTTCCCTGATCTTGGTGGGTCTTAGCCCCAGCTCTCGGGATCCCACCCTGCCGCATCTCTGGCCTCCTGGTGGGTTGAGGGACTGCGAACCCGGAGTGCGGACGCAGAAGCGAGAAGGAGACATGGCGTCAGGAGGCCCCCATGTCGCTCGATCTCTAGAGCCTTAGGCCTCAGCGAACCCCTGACTGGATACCCTGGTTGGACTGGCTTGGCCTCTGCGCCCCAACGCGTTGGGCACCCACAGCAGTGCGTGGGTGTTCTCTGCCCCCGGTTC
>NW_022330501.1:0-1216 GCF_002776525.5 Piliocolobus tephrosceles | reverse complement strand
GAACCGGGGGCAGAGAACACCCACGCACTGCTGTGGGTGCCCAACGCGTTGGGGCGCAGAGGCCAAGCCAGTCCAACCAGGGTATCCAGTCAGGGGTTCGCTGAGGCCTAAGGCTCTAGAGATCGAGCGACATGGGGGCCTCCTGACGCCATGTCTCCTTCTCGCTTCTGCGTCCGCACTCCGGGTTCGCAGTCCCTCAACCCACCAGGAGGCCAGAGATGCGGCAGGGTGGGATCCCGAGAGCTGGGGCTAAGACCCACCAAGATCAGGGAAGGTTCCTGAGTGCCCGCTGTCCCTCAGGGCCTGAAGTTTCCTTGCTCAGGTTCAGGCAAGCTGTGTGTGTGTGTGTGTGTGTGTGTGTGTACGTGTGCGTGTTTCAGAGGAAGTGGGAAAAGACGCTTTTACTATCACCTTAAAAACGCCTAAGCTGGGTGGTGGCTCACGCCAGTATTCCCAGCACTTTGGGAGACAAAGGCTGGTGGATCACCTGGGGTCAGGAGTTCGAGACCAGCCTGACCTATATGGTGAAACACTGTCTCTACTAAAAATACACAATTAGCCAGGCGTGGTGGTGCACGCCTGTAATCTCAGCTATTTGGGAGGCCGAAGCAGGAGAATCCCTTGAATCCGGGAGGCAGAGGTTGCAGTGAGCCTAGATGGTGCCACTGCACTCCAGCAGCCTGGGGAACAAAAGCAAAGCTCCGCTTCAAAACGAAACAAAACAAAACAAAACAAAACAAATACCTGACCTCTCCACCCCTCGAAGTGAGAAAATCCATTCTCTGCGTTCTTGCGTTGGAGAATACAGTGGTCCCCACCGCCCGCCCGGAGACCTCCACAGGGTCCCAATCCAGAACTTGACGCTCAGACGCCATCTGTTCCCACAGAACCCCTGTCAGCCTGCAGGGGGACACGGTGCCCGCCCTCCAGCATCCGGGAAACACAGCGTCCCAGTCAGCGCCTGCGCAGGTGCCACACTTCCTAGTCCTCTCTGGCTGCCTCGGAGGACCTTGGCTCTGGCCGGGGGCGTTGCAACGGGCGCAGCATTCTGGAGGTGGTGGGCGAAGGCGTACCCCTGCCCCAGGACGGCCAGGTCCACCAAAACCTGCAACAGACGGAGAACTGCAAGGTCAGTCTTGAAGGTGTCCCTGCTTGTCCTTACGAGCACCATTTTGATGCTCGTGCCCTGTGTGCACAGGTGGCCGGGGTTGCTGGT
>NW_022330500.1:0-2405 GCF_002776525.5 Piliocolobus tephrosceles | reverse complement strand
TATTTTAAGTAGTGACAGGGTTTCACTATGTTGGCCAGGTTGGTCTCGAACTCTTGACCTCATGATTCACCCACCTCAGCCTCCCAAATTGCTGGGATTACAGGCATTAGCCACCGTGCCTGGCCTATTTTCACTATTTTCATTACCATGCAACTACTGACTCATGTTCTGGTTGTTAGAAAACAACCTCCATTTATTCTATACACATTTCTATTTCATCCTGCTATATTTGGGAGTACTATAGCCAACACTTCACTGAAATATTTTATTTATGTTTAATAACTCTATTTTGCCAAATTCTTAAGTTTTCTATCTGTTTTCACCTTATGAGAAATTGTATCGCTATTCACCCCAGCTGACCACATTTTGTATTTCTTAATATTTTTTGTTAGTTGCATGACAACAGTACTCTCCAGACTCCTTCTGTATTGCTTCAGTCATCAGAAGATGCAAATTTAATTTGCCTCTTCCTAATTTAACTAACTGCTCAGTGCTGGAGGGCTTTAGAACAACCATTTCAGCCTTCTTTTCAGTATACTTCTGATTTCTAAATAGACTCCTAAAGGCTGATTTAATCCCACAGCCTTGAGGTCTCTGATATGTGTGTGTGTGTGTGTGTGTGTGTGTGTGTGTGTGTGTGTGTAGCCTTAGTTTCTATCCAGTGATCCACCATTTAGGTGCTCAGAACAGAAACCTATATGCCACATTCTATTCTGGTCTTACCTCTGGTGTGATACACTTACTCTAGATTTCAAAACAAAATAAAACAACAACAGCAACAACAACACACATGTAGACAGAGAATCAGAGCAGATAAATAGTAGGGACCAAGAGTGTTATCCCTAGGGAGAGTGTGGTGGGTAGAGGCAGCATAAAGTGTGAAGGTATATACAGACAAAAGGGTAAATTATATCGAAGAGAAATAAAAAGATTCATGTACTAAGTTCAAGGAAAGAATATCGGGATATGAGGAGGGAGACTGTGAATGAGTCCAGATCATGTACATCATTCTAAATGTTAAAGAAGAAGGCATTTATGCAGCCAACACATGAAAAAAAGCTCTTCATCGCTGGTCATTAGAAAAATGTAAATCAAAACCACAATGAGATACTATCTCACACCAGTTAGAATGGCAGTCATTAAAAAGTCAGAAAACAACAGATGCTGGAGAAGATGTGGAGAAATAGGAACAGTTTTTACACTGTTGGTGGGAGTGTAAATTACTTCAACCATTGTGGAAGACAGTGTGGTGATTCCTCAAGGATCCAGAACTAGAAATACCATTTGACCCAGCAATCCCATTACTGGATATATACACAAAGAATTATAAATCATTCGACTAAAAAGACACATGCACAAGTATGTTTATTGTGGTACCGTTCACAATAGCAAAGACTTGGAACCAACTCAAATGTCTATCACTGATAGACTGGATAAAGATAATGTCGCACATATATACCATGGAATACTATGCAGCCATGAAAAAGGATGAGTTAATGTCCTTTGCAGGGACATGGATGAAGCTGGAAACCATCATTCTCAGCAAACTAACACAAGAACAGAAAACCAAACACTGCATGTTCTCACTCATAAGAACACATGGACACAGGGAGGGGAACAACACACACTGGGGCCTGTCAGGGTTTGGGAGGCTAGGGAAGGGATAGCATTAGGAGAAATACCTAATGTAAATGATGGGTTAATGGGTGCAGCAAACCGCCATGGCACATGTATACCTATGTAACAAACCTGCACGTTCTGCACATGTACCCCAGAACTTAAAGTATAATAATAATAATAATAATAATAATAATAATAATAATAATAATAAGATAAGATGCCTTTAAAGAAAAATATGATAATACTTTATTCTTAAATTGAACTTGAATTAATAGACATGGTATGTATAATAATAAATAACGATGAAAAACATCCTTATAAATAATAAGTCACCACTGATGTGTTTTGGTATATTTAAAGTGATACTAATGGTTTTATTACAGTAAGGGAGACTCTTTTTTTGGTAAGTAATTAATAATCATAATTTTAGTGGACAAATGTAAAAGTGGTGAATAATGAAGAGTCTTCAGGACTTGTGTATAAAGGGCAACAACAAAGTATTAGATACATAAATTTAAAATGAATTTGTAATGAATTAATACAATTTTGCAAAAATAAAGAAATTTTAACACTTAGCATTTTAACAGTGTGAAAAATTATTAAAATTCTCAGTGAACATTAGAAATATTATAAGAAATAAATAAATCTTAGCAAAATAACATTTTAATAGTGTAACAACCGTTCTTAATGTTCTTAAAGACCACAACAGTTTGACCCAAAATTAAGAGCATACAAAAAATTACAATTAGGAAATAATTTTAAAGAATTGAAATTAAGAAATAATA
>NW_022330499.1:0-3143 GCF_002776525.5 Piliocolobus tephrosceles | reverse complement strand
TACAATTAGGAAATAATTTTAAAGAATTGAAATTAAGAAATAATATAAGAAATGGAGAGGATATAAAATCTGTAGAACTAGTCATGTGACCTTATAATATGGTTTCAGTCTCAACTAAGAATATTTTGTCTAAACTTGTGACTCACCAGGAAAACATATCAGTTGAGAATCTATTGATAAGGTCTGCCATTTAAATATTCTAAAGTTCCTTTCAGATAACTTCAAAATATATGCATGCATACAAACACACACACACACACACAGTTGTATATCTGTGTAATACGATATACAGAGATATGTTTAAAATACTTATAAAAATCTTTTGTCAAAACAATATACATTATTAAAAGCATAAAAGAACATTAAACATGTCTCAACATGCACAGCATTTTTTTCCTAAAGAATATGTGTATTGCTTAGTAAAATATAATTTTTCAACTTTTTACTGCATGCCATATAATAAGTTAGATGTGTTTGGTGAAGCATTATAACTTATTCCCATAATAGAGTAATAAGTACTTATTCTTAGAAGACAAATATAAACATTTCAAAAAGGTCTCTTTACTGCTGCTTCATTTTGAAAAGGGTTAATAACTTAAAATATTCTGGAAATGTATTTCCTTTTTAAGAAATACATAAAACATATTTTTCAAAGAGCTACATAATTATAGATACAGTATATACTATTAATAAAACACAAACACATGTCTATAAATTTGCTAATGAATTTTAAAATCCACACATCTAAAAATAGAAGGTATTAAAACTGACTCAAGAAGAAATAATCGATTTATATACGTTTAATTGTTGACGTTGAATTGTTGTTAAAAGCTTTCTACCATCCAAGAAAAGAGAAAAAATAAATACAAATGAAACACATACAAAAAGTAAACCTGATGATTCTACAGGTATACTCATTGAAGTCTTCAAGGAAGACATAAAATCTTATGAAAACTTTTTCCCATAAGAGAACAAAATACCTCCTTTAATAACGGGGGGATATTAACAGCCATGAACCATATCTAATGCTAAACATGAGGGATGAGAAGATGGAGCAATTGTCAGAATCCAGAGACAGAGAGAATAATGTGGAGGGAGCTATCTCTCTTTTGATTGTTCAAGGGTCAATTGAACGCCCACTCTACAACCAAACTGCTCTGTCATAGTTCATACACGGCAGTTCTGTTCAGCTCACAGAACATGGTAAAAATAAGATCTAGAAGGATTCACAAGAAATACATTCCACTGCTGAAAACCTTACTTTGCAAAATTAAATATGCACACACACAGATATACTGTTGGATAATAGAAACTTATGAATGCTTTATTAATTGTGTGTGTGCATGTGTATATTCTCATGAGTACATAAGAGGATGTTAACATTCAACAGGATCTTCTATAGAAATTTATTTCTCTTTGTTTTACTTTTCATTTTGTTGTGCTGAATTACAAAGATTGAAGCTATTCTAGGGAGTGAGCATATTTCTCCTCATACTTTCCCTACCATGCAGCTTAGTATGTATTTAAAATATTTCCCCACATCAATTGTGTATTCGAAGACTGAATTCTCCCCACCCAGTCATTATAAAGAATGAGGAAAAGTTATATGAGGCTGGAAACCAATGGAATTCCATAGTAAATGACACACAGTGAAAAATAGTAGTGTCAGAGTTGATGACAGAAAGGAAAACATCAAGATTATACATTGCTTTTTAGAAATTATTCTGGACTTGCTCTGAATATGACAGAAGCCATTGGATGAATCTGATCTGATTGATCTGAGGGGTGACCACATCTGACATATTTAAAAACAACCCCTCTGGGAAATAGAAACTAGACTTGTGAGGCAGCACAAATGTGGAAGCAAGGGAATTAGGTGATGATTATATCAATATTCTAAGAAGGAGATGATAGATAACTGCTTGAACCAGAGTGTCTGCAGGGGATATAGTAAACAGTGGTCAGATTTGTTCATGGATAGTAAGGAGTTGGGAATATTAAAACATTTAGTGATGGATATACAGTTGACTCCTGAACAACCCTGGAGTTAGGGGCTGAGACCTCAGTATTTTTAAATCCATGTATAACTTTTGATGACAAACTTTTAACTACAAATAGCGTACTGCTGACCAGAGCCTTATTGATGATAACATAAACAGTTGATAGTTAATTAGCACACATTTTCTATATTATACGTATTATATACCACATTATTTTTGAGACAGGGTCTGGCTCTATTGCCTAGACTGGAGTGCAAATGGAGTCATCACAGCTCACTGCAGCCTCCACCTCCCAGGCTCAAGCAATCCTCCTGCCTCAGTCTCCCAAGTAGCTGGGACTACAACCCTGTGCCACCAAGCCTCACTAAATTTTGTATTTTTGGATTTTTTGTTTGTTTGTTTGTTTCTGTAGAGAAGGGGTCTCCCTATGTTGTCCAGGCTGGTATTGAACTCCTGGGCTCAAGTGAACCTCCTGCATTGGCCCCTTAAAGTGCTGGGATTAGAGGCATGAGCCACTGAGCCTAGCCTTATATACTGCCTTCTGACAACACAGATGCTAGAGGGAAGAAAAAGTTATTCAGAGAATCATAAGAGGTGCTTCATCAGACAGAGGTACAGAGAAGAGTACCCTGGCAGAGCAGGACAATCATTGAGAGAGGATTGCACAGGATAGCTGCAGCAATGTGGAGGTGATCCTCAATGTGCGGGTTCAGGAGCCCATGAGAGTGAGAGGCTTAGGCAAGGTGGACATCACCCTGCCTACCGGGTGGCACAGATATTGGGCATGAGAGCAGAAGGCTTGGATTGGCTTCTGTCCTGCTGCACCATCTGGTTTCCTGCGGGGCGACTGGGACCATGGTCTTTGGAGGGGTGGTCCCATATATGCCACAGTACAAAGATTTTGGGAGGACCCAGAATGCTAATGGCTTCTCTACGTATGCATGTCTGGTGCTACTGGTGGCCAATACACTGCTGGTTTGGAAGGCATTCTGTGCTGTCTTTCCCATGGCAGAGCATACTCATGATCTTGACCTCTTTGCTGATGTTGGAACTCTGTACTATGTCGGCCTGGCAAAGGAACCAAATACAAAACGCCCGCCTTTGCAGACTCCCATTCTCAGCACTTCTGGCACCGGGGCAGTG
>NW_022330498.1:0-1193 GCF_002776525.5 Piliocolobus tephrosceles | reverse complement strand
CAATTCTCTTGCCTCAACCTCCCAAGTAGCTAGGACTACAGGTGTGCGCCACCATACCCGGCGAATTTTTTTTTGTATTTTTAGTAGAAACGGGGTTTCACCATGTTAGCCAGGCTGGTCTCGAACTTCTGGCCTCAGGTGATCCACTTGCCTTGGCCTCCCAGAGTGCTGGGATTACAGACGTGAGCCACCACACCCAGCCTTTTTTTCTTTTTACTCTATCACCCAGGCTGGAGTGCAGTGGCATGATCTTGGCTCACTGCAGCCTCCGCCTCCTGGGCTCAAGCAACCTTCCCACCTCTGCCTCCTGAGTAGCTGGGGCCACAGGTGCGTGCCACCACACCTAGTTAATTCTTTTGTGTTTTTTATAGAGATGGAGTTTCACCATGTTGCTCAGGCTACTCTCAAACTCCTGAGCTGAAGCAATCTACCTGCCTTGGCCTCCTAAAGTGCTGGGATTACAGGCATGAGCCACCATGCCTGGTAATGCTGATTTAATTGTATATTTTTAAATGTAAGACATTAGCATGGTTCTAAAAGTCAAAATATAAAAAAGCATCCACAGATAAAATAGAAAACCTAGATGAAAATAAATAATTTCCTGGGGAAACACAGTTTACCAAAATCAACCCCAGTAGAGGTTAACAAACCAATTTCCATAAAAGAAATAGAGAAAGTTATTAAGGAACTGCCCCATAAAAAAGCATGAGGCCCAGATGATTTCACAGGGGAATTCCACTGAAATGCTAGAGACCAGTTAATCCCAATGGCCACATAAATTGTTCCACAGAATGGAAAATGAAGACAAACTTCCGTATTACCTTTCTAAAGCAATTATAACATTAATAGCACAAACAAAAGCATAGACCGGGTGCAGTGGCTCACAGCTATAATTACAGCATGTTGGGAGGCCAAGGCAGGTGGATCACTTGAGATCAGGAGTTTGAGACCAGCCTGACCAACATGGTGAAACCCCCTCTCTACTAAAAATATAAAAATTAGTTGGGCGTAGTGGTGTGCGCCTGTAGTCCCAGCTACTCTGGAGGCTGAGGCAGGAGAATAACTTGAACCCAGGAGGCAGAGATTGAGTGAGGTGAGATTGTGCCACTGCACTCCAGCCTGGGTGATAGAGTGAGACTTTGTCTCAAAAAAAAAAAAAAAAAAAAAAAAAGCATAGACCATTTTTACTATAA
>NW_022330497.1:0-2405 GCF_002776525.5 Piliocolobus tephrosceles | reverse complement strand
TATTATTTCTTAATTTCAATTCTTTAAAATTATTTCCTAATTGTAATTTTTTGTATGCTCTTAATTTTGGGTCAAACTGTTGTGGTCTTTAAGAACATTAAGAACGGTTGTTACACTATTAAAATGTTATTTTGCTAAGATTTATTTATTTCTTATAATATTTCTAATGTTCACTGAGAATTTTAATAATTTTTCACACTGTTAAAATGCTAAGTGTTAAAATTTCTTTATTTTTGCAAAATTGTATTAATTCATTACAAATTCATTTTAAATTTATGTATCTAATACTTTGTTGTTGCCCTTTATACACAAGTCCTGAAGACTCTTCATTATTCACCACTTTTACATTTGTCCACTAAAATTATGATTATTAATTACTTACCAAAAAAAGAGTCTCCCTTACTGTAATAAAACCATTAGTATCACTTTAAATATACCAAAACACATCAGTGGTGACTTATTATTTATAAGGATGTTTTTCATCGTTATTTATTATTATACATACCATGTCTATTAATTCAAGTTCAATTTAAGAATAAAGTATTATCATATTTTTCTTTAAAGGCATCTTATCTTATTATTATTATTATTATTATTATTATTATTATTATTATTATTATACTTTAAGTTCTGGGGTACATGTGCAGAACGTGCAGGTTTGTTACATAGGTATACATGTGCCATGGCGGTTTGCTGCACCCATTAACCCATCATTTACATTAGGTATTTCTCCTAATGCTATCCCTTCCCTAGCCTCCCAAACCCTGACAGGCCCCAGTGTGTGTTGTTCCCCTCCCTGTGTCCATGTGTTCTTATGAGTGAGAACATGCAGTGTTTGGTTTTCTGTTCTTGTGTTAGTTTGCTGAGAATGATGGTTTCCAGCTTCATCCATGTCCCTGCAAAGGACATTAACTCATCCTTTTTCATGGCTGCATAGTATTCCATGGTATATATGTGCGACATTATCTTTATCCAGTCTATCAGTGATAGACATTTGAGTTGGTTCCAAGTCTTTGCTATTGTGAACGGTACCACAATAAACATACTTGTGCATGTGTCTTTTTAGTCGAATGATTTATAATTCTTTGTGTATATATCCAGTAATGGGATTGCTGGGTCAAATGGTATTTCTAGTTCTGGATCCTTGAGGAATCACCACACTGTCTTCCACAATGGTTGAAGTAATTTACACTCCCACCAACAGTGTAAAAACTGTTCCTATTTCTCCACATCTTCTCCAGCATCTGTTGTTTTCTGACTTTTTAATGACTGCCATTCTAACTGGTGTGAGATAGTATCTCATTGTGGTTTTGATTTACATTTTTCTAATGACCAGCGATGAAGAGCTTTTTTTCATGTGTTGGCTGCATAAATGCCTTCTTCTTTAACATTTAGAATGATGTACATGATCTGGACTCATTCACAGTCTCCCTCCTCATATCCCGATATTCTTTCCTTGAACTTAGTACATGAATCTTTTTATTTCTCTTCGATATAATTTACCCTTTTGTCTGTATATACCTTCACACTTTATGCTGCCTCTACCCACCACACTCTCCCTAGGGATAACACTCTTGGTCCCTACTATTTATCTGCTCTGATTCTCTGTCTACATGTGTGTTGTTGTTGCTGTTGTTGTTTTATTTTGTTTTGAAATCTAGAGTAAGTGTATCACACCAGAGGTAAGACCAGAATAGAATGTGGCATATAGGTTTCTGTTCTGAGCACCTAAATGGTGGATCACTGGATAGAAACTAAGGCTACACACACACACACACACACACACACACACACACACACACACATATCAGAGACCTCAAGGCTGTGGGATTAAATCAGCCTTTAGGAGTCTATTTAGAAATCAGAAGTATACTGAAAAGAAGGCTGAAATGGTTGTTCTAAAGCCCTCCAGCACTGAGCAGTTAGTTAAATTAGGAAGAGGCAAATTAAATTTGCATCTTCTGATGACTGAAGCAATACAGAAGGAGTCTGGAGAGTACTGTTGTCATGCAACTAACAAAAAATATTAAGAAATACAAAATGTGGTCAGCTGGGGTGAATAGCGATACAATTTCTCATAAGGTGAAAACAGATAGAAAACTTAAGAATTTGGCAAAATAGAGTTATTAAACATAAATAAAATATTTCAGTGAAGTGTTGGCTATAGTACTCCCAAATATAGCAGGATGAAATAGAAATGTGTATAGAATAAATGGAGGTTGTTTTCTAACAACCAGAACATGAGTCAGTAGTTGCATGGTAATGAAAATAGTGAAAATAGGCCAGGCACGGTGGCTAATGCCTGTAATCCCAGCAATTTGGGAGGCTGAGGTGGGTGAATCATGAGGTCAAGAGTTCGAGACCAACCTGGCCAACATAGTGAAACCCTGTCACTACTTAAAATA
>NW_022330496.1:0-3143 GCF_002776525.5 Piliocolobus tephrosceles | reverse complement strand
CACTGCCCCGGTGCCAGAAGTGCTGAGAATGGGAGTCTGCAAAGGCGGGCGTTTTGTATTTGGTTCCTTTGCCAGGCCGACATAGTACAGAGTTCCAACATCAGCAAAGAGGTCAAGATCATGAGTATGCTCTGCCATGGGAAAGACAGCACAGAATGCCTTCCAAACCAGCAGTGTATTGGCCACCAGTAGCACCAGACATGCATACGTAGAGAAGCCATTAGCATTCTGGGTCCTCCCAAAATCTTTGTACTGTGGCATATATGGGACCACCCCTCCAAAGACCATGGTCCCAGTCGCCCCGCAGGAAACCAGATGGTGCAGCAGGACAGAAGCCAATCCAAGCCTTCTGCTCTCATGCCCAATATCTGTGCCACCCGGTAGGCAGGGTGATGTCCACCTTGCCTAAGCCTCTCACTCTCATGGGCTCCTGAACCCGCACATTGAGGATCACCTCCACATTGCTGCAGCTATCCTGTGCAATCCTCTCTCAATGATTGTCCTGCTCTGCCAGGGTACTCTTCTCTGTACCTCTGTCTGATGAAGCACCTCTTATGATTCTCTGAATAACTTTTTCTTCCCTCTAGCATCTGTGTTGTCAGAAGGCAGTATATAAGGCTAGGCTCAGTGGCTCATGCCTCTAATCCCAGCACTTTAAGGGGCCAATGCAGGAGGTTCACTTGAGCCCAGGAGTTCAATACCAGCCTGGACAACATAGGGAGACCCCTTCTCTACAGAAACAAACAAACAAACAAAAAATCCAAAAATACAAAATTTAGTGAGGCTTGGTGGCACAGGGTTGTAGTCCCAGCTACTTGGGAGACTGAGGCAGGAGGATTGCTTGAGCCTGGGAGGTGGAGGCTGCAGTGAGCTGTGATGACTCCATTTGCACTCCAGTCTAGGCAATAGAGCCAGACCCTGTCTCAAAAATAATGTGGTATATAATACGTATAATATAGAAAATGTGTGCTAATTAACTATCAACTGTTTATGTTATCATCAATAAGGCTCTGGTCAGCAGTACGCTATTTGTAGTTAAAAGTTTGTCATCAAAAGTTATACATGGATTTAAAAATACTGAGGTCTCAGCCCCTAACTCCAGGGTTGTTCAGGAGTCAACTGTATATCCATCACTAAATGTTTTAATATTCCCAACTCCTTACTATCCATGAACAAATCTGACCACTGTTTACTATATCCCCTGCAGACACTCTGGTTCAAGCAGTTATCTATCATCTCCTTCTTAGAATATTGATATAATCATCACCTAATTCCCTTGCTTCCACATTTGTGCTGCCTCACAAGTCTAGTTTCTATTTCCCAGAGGGGTTGTTTTTAAATATGTCAGATGTGGTCACCCCTCAGATCAATCAGATCAGATTCATCCAATGGCTTCTGTCATATTCAGAGCAAGTCCAGAATAATTTCTAAAAAGCAATGTATAATCTTGATGTTTTCCTTTCTGTCATCAACTCTGACACTACTATTTTTCACTGTGTGTCATTTACTATGGAATTCCATTGGTTTCCAGCCTCATATAACTTTTCCTCATTCTTTATAATGACTGGGTGGGGAGAATTCAGTCTTCGAATACACAATTGATGTGGGGAAATATTTTAAATACATACTAAGCTGCATGGTAGGGAAAGTATGAGGAGAAATATGCTCACTCCCTAGAATAGCTTCAATCTTTGTAATTCAGCACAACAAAATGAAAAGTAAAACAAAGAGAAATAAATTTCTATAGAAGATCCTGTTGAATGTTAACATCCTCTTATGTACTCATGAGAATATACACATGCACACACACAATTAATAAAGCATTCATAAGTTTCTATTATCCAACAGTATATCTGTGTGTGTGCATATTTAATTTTGCAAAGTAAGGTTTTCAGCAGTGGAATGTATTTCTTGTGAATCCTTCTAGATCTTATTTTTACCATGTTCTGTGAGCTGAACAGAACTGCCGTGTATGAACTATGACAGAGCAGTTTGGTTGTAGAGTGGGCGTTCAATTGACCCTTGAACAATCAAAAGAGAGATAGCTCCCTCCACATTATTCTCTCTGTCTCTGGATTCTGACAATTGCTCCATCTTCTCATCCCTCATGTTTAGCATTAGATATGGTTCATGGCTGTTAATATCCCCCCGTTATTAAAGGAGGTATTTTGTTCTCTTATGGGAAAAAGTTTTCATAAGATTTTATGTCTTCCTTGAAGACTTCAATGAGTATACCTGTAGAATCATCAGGTTTACTTTTTGTATGTGTTTCATTTGTATTTATTTTTTCTCTTTTCTTGGATGGTAGAAAGCTTTTAACAACAATTCAACGTCAACAATTAAACGTATATAAATCGATTATTTCTTCTTGAGTCAGTTTTAATACCTTCTATTTTTAGATGTGTGGATTTTAAAATTCATTAGCAAATTTATAGACATGTGTTTGTGTTTTATTAATAGTATATACTGTATCTATAATTATGTAGCTCTTTGAAAAATATGTTTTATGTATTTCTTAAAAAGGAAATACATTTCCAGAATATTTTAAGTTATTAACCCTTTTCAAAATGAAGCAGCAGTAAAGAGACCTTTTTGAAATGTTTATATTTGTCTTCTAAGAATAAGTACTTATTACTCTATTATGGGAATAAGTTATAATGCTTCACCAAACACATCTAACTTATTATATGGCATGCAGTAAAAAGTTGAAAAATTATATTTTACTAAGCAATACACATATTCTTTAGGAAAAAAATGCTGTGCATGTTGAGACATGTTTAATGTTCTTTTATGCTTTTAATAATGTATATTGTTTTGACAAAAGATTTTTATAAGTATTTTAAACATATCTCTGTATATCGTATTACACAGATATACAACTGTGTGTGTGTGTGTGTGTTTGTATGCATGCATATATTTTGAAGTTATCTGAAAGGAACTTTAGAATATTTAAATGGCAGACCTTATCAATAGATTCTCAACTGATATGTTTTCCTGGTGAGTCACAAGTTTAGACAAAATATTCTTAGTTGAGACTGAAACCATATTATAAGGTCACATGACTAGTTCTACAGATTTTATATCCTCTCCATTTCTTATATTATTTCTTAATTTCAATTCTTTAAAATTATTTCCTAATTGTA
>NW_022330495.1:0-2400 GCF_002776525.5 Piliocolobus tephrosceles | reverse complement strand
TATTTTAAGTAGTGACAGGGTTTCACTATGTTGGCCAGGTTGGTCTCAAACTCTTGACTTCATGATTCACCCACCTCAGCCTCCCAAATTGCTGGGATTACAGGCATTAGCCACCGTGCCTGGCCTATTTTCACTATTTTCATTACCATGCAACTACTGACTCATGTTCTGGTTGTTAGAAAACAACCTCCATTTATTCTATACACATTTCTATTTCATCCTGCTATATTTGGGAGTACTATAGCCAACACTTCACTAAAATATTTTATTTATGTTTAATAACTCTATTTTGCCAAATTCTTAAGTTTTCTATCTGTTTTCACCTTATGAGAAATTGTATCGCTATTCACCCCAGCTGACCACATTTTGTATTTCTTAATATTTTTTGTTGGTTGCATGACAACAGTACTCTCCAGACTCCTTCTGTATTGCTTCAGTCATCAGAAGATGCAAATTTAATTTGCCTCTTCCTAATTTAACTAACTGCTCAGTGCTGGAGGGCTTTAGAACAACCATTTCAGCCTTCTTTTCAGTATACTTCTGATTTCTAAATAGACTCCTAAAGGCTGATTTAATCCCACAGCCTTGAGGTCTCTGATATGTGTGTGTGTGTGTGTGTGTGTGTGTGTGTGTGTGTGTGTGTAGCCTTAGTTTCTATCCAGTGATCCACCATTTAGGTGCTCAGAACAGAAACCTATATGCCACATTCTATTCTGGTCTTACCTCTGGTGTGATACACTTACTCTAGATTTCAAAACAAAATAAAAAAACAACAGCAACAACAACACACATGTAGACAGAGAATCAGAGCAGATAAATAGTAGGGACCAAGAGTGTTATCCCTAGGGAGAGTGTGGTGGGTAGAGGCAGCATAAAGTGTGAAGGTATATACAGACAAAAGGGTAAATTATATCGAAGAGAAATAAAAAGATTCATGTACTAAGTTCAAGGAAAGAATATCGGGAAATGAGGAGGGAGACTGTGAATGAGTCCAGATCATGTACATCATTCTAAATGTTAAAGAAGAAGGCATTTATGCAGCCAACACATGAAAAAAAGCTCTTCATCGCTGGTCATTAGAAAAATGTAAATCAAAACCACAATGAGATACTATCTCACACCAGTTAGAATGGCAGTCATTAAAAAGTCAGAAAACAACAGATGCTGGAGAAGATGTGCAGAAATAGGAACAGTTTTTACACTGTTGGTGGGAGTGTAAATTACTTCAACCATTGTGGAAGACAGTGTGGTGATTCCTCAAGGATCCAGAACTAGAAATACCATTTGACCCAGCAATCCCATTACTGTATATATACACAAAGAATTATAAATCATTCGACTAAAAAGACACATGCACAAGTATGTTTATTGTGGTACCGTTCACAATAGCAAAGACTTGGAACCAACTCAAATGTCTATCACTGATAGACTGGATAAAGATAATGTCGCACATATATACCATGGAATACTATGCAGCCATGAAAAAGGATGAGTTAATGTCCTTTGCAGGGACATGGATGAAGCTGGAAACCATCATTCTCAGCAAACTAACACAAGAACAGAAAACCAAACACTGCATGTTCTCACTCATAAGAGCACATGGACACAGGGAGGGGAACAACACACACTGGGGCCTGTCAGGGTTTGGGAGGCTAGGGAAGGGATAGCATTAGGAGGAATACCTAATGTAAATGACGGGTTAATGGGTGCAGCAAACCAGCATGGCACATGTATACCTATGTAACAAATCTGCACGTTCTGCACATGTACCCCAGAACTTAAAGTATAATAATAATAATAATAATAATAATAATAATAATAATAATAAGATAAGATGCCTTTAAAGAAAAATATGATAATACTTTATTCTTAAATTGAACTTGAATTAATAGACATGGTATGTATAATAATAAATAACGATGAAAAACATCCTTATAAATAATAAGTCACCACTGATGTGTTTTGGTATATTTAAAGTGATACTAATGGTTTTATTACAGTAAGGGAGACTCTTTTTTTGGTAAGTAATTAATAATCATTATTTTAGTGGACAAATGTAAAAGTGGTGAATAATGAAGAGTCTTCAGGACTTGTGTATAAAGGGCAACAACAAAGTATTAGATACATAAATTTAAAATGCATTTGTAATGAATTAATACAATTTTGCAAAAATAAAGAAATTTTAACACTTAGCATTTTAGCAGTGTGAAAAATTATTAAAATTCTCAGTGAACATTAGAAATATTATAAGATAAATAAATCTTAGCAAAATAACATTTTAATAGTGTAACAACCGTTCTTAATGTTCTTAAAGACCACAACAGTTTGACCCAAAATTAAGAGCATACAAAAAATTACAATTAGGAAATAATTTTAAAGAATTGAAATTAAGAAATAATA
>NW_022330494.1:0-2400 GCF_002776525.5 Piliocolobus tephrosceles | reverse complement strand
TATTATTTCTTAATTTCAATTCTTTAAAATTATTTCCTAATTGTAATTTTTTGTATGCTCTTAATTTTGGGTCAAACTGTTGTGGTCTTTAAGAACATTAAGAACGGTTGTTACACTATTAAAATGTTATTTTGCTAAGATTTATTTATCTTATAATATTTCTAATGTTCACTGAGAATTTTAATAATTTTTCACACTGCTAAAATGCTAAGTGTTAAAATTTCTTTATTTTTGCAAAATTGTATTAATTCATTACAAATGCATTTTAAATTTATGTATCTAATACTTTGTTGTTGCCCTTTATACACAAGTCCTGAAGACTCTTCATTATTCACCACTTTTACATTTGTCCACTAAAATAATGATTATTAATTACTTACCAAAAAAAGAGTCTCCCTTACTGTAATAAAACCATTAGTATCACTTTAAATATACCAAAACACATCAGTGGTGACTTATTATTTATAAGGATGTTTTTCATCGTTATTTATTATTATACATACCATGTCTATTAATTCAAGTTCAATTTAAGAATAAAGTATTATCATATTTTTCTTTAAAGGCATCTTATCTTATTATTATTATTATTATTATTATTATTATTATTATTATTATACTTTAAGTTCTGGGGTACATGTGCAGAACGTGCAGATTTGTTACATAGGTATACATGTGCCATGCTGGTTTGCTGCACCCATTAACCCGTCATTTACATTAGGTATTCCTCCTAATGCTATCCCTTCCCTAGCCTCCCAAACCCTGACAGGCCCCAGTGTGTGTTGTTCCCCTCCCTGTGTCCATGTGCTCTTATGAGTGAGAACATGCAGTGTTTGGTTTTCTGTTCTTGTGTTAGTTTGCTGAGAATGATGGTTTCCAGCTTCATCCATGTCCCTGCAAAGGACATTAACTCATCCTTTTTCATGGCTGCATAGTATTCCATGGTATATATGTGCGACATTATCTTTATCCAGTCTATCAGTGATAGACATTTGAGTTGGTTCCAAGTCTTTGCTATTGTGAACGGTACCACAATAAACATACTTGTGCATGTGTCTTTTTAGTCGAATGATTTATAATTCTTTGTGTATATATACAGTAATGGGATTGCTGGGTCAAATGGTATTTCTAGTTCTGGATCCTTGAGGAATCACCACACTGTCTTCCACAATGGTTGAAGTAATTTACACTCCCACCAACAGTGTAAAAACTGTTCCTATTTCTGCACATCTTCTCCAGCATCTGTTGTTTTCTGACTTTTTAATGACTGCCATTCTAACTGGTGTGAGATAGTATCTCATTGTGGTTTTGATTTACATTTTTCTAATGACCAGCGATGAAGAGCTTTTTTTCATGTGTTGGCTGCATAAATGCCTTCTTCTTTAACATTTAGAATGATGTACATGATCTGGACTCATTCACAGTCTCCCTCCTCATTTCCCGATATTCTTTCCTTGAACTTAGTACATGAATCTTTTTATTTCTCTTCGATATAATTTACCCTTTTGTCTGTATATACCTTCACACTTTATGCTGCCTCTACCCACCACACTCTCCCTAGGGATAACACTCTTGGTCCCTACTATTTATCTGCTCTGATTCTCTGTCTACATGTGTGTTGTTGTTGCTGTTGTTTTTTTATTTTGTTTTGAAATCTAGAGTAAGTGTATCACACCAGAGGTAAGACCAGAATAGAATGTGGCATATAGGTTTCTGTTCTGAGCACCTAAATGGTGGATCACTGGATAGAAACTAAGGCTACACACACACACACACACACACACACACACACACACACACACATATCAGAGACCTCAAGGCTGTGGGATTAAATCAGCCTTTAGGAGTCTATTTAGAAATCAGAAGTATACTGAAAAGAAGGCTGAAATGGTTGTTCTAAAGCCCTCCAGCACTGAGCAGTTAGTTAAATTAGGAAGAGGCAAATTAAATTTGCATCTTCTGATGACTGAAGCAATACAGAAGGAGTCTGGAGAGTACTGTTGTCATGCAACCAACAAAAAATATTAAGAAATACAAAATGTGGTCAGCTGGGGTGAATAGCGATACAATTTCTCATAAGGTGAAAACAGATAGAAAACTTAAGAATTTGGCAAAATAGAGTTATTAAACATAAATAAAATATTTTAGTGAAGTGTTGGCTATAGTACTCCCAAATATAGCAGGATGAAATAGAAATGTGTATAGAATAAATGGAGGTTGTTTTCTAACAACCAGAACATGAGTCAGTAGTTGCATGGTAATGAAAATAGTGAAAATAGGCCAGGCACGGTGGCTAATGCCTGTAATCCCAGCAATTTGGGAGGCTGAGGTGGGTGAATCATGAAGTCAAGAGTTTGAGACCAACCTGGCCAACATAGTGAAACCCTGTCACTACTTAAAATA
>NW_022330493.1:0-3145 GCF_002776525.5 Piliocolobus tephrosceles | reverse complement strand
TACAATTAGGAAATAATTTTAAAGAATTGAAATTAAGAAATAATATAAGAAATGGAGAGGATATAAAATCTGTAGAACTAGTCATGTGACCTTATAATATGGTTTCAGTCTCAACTAAGAATATTTTGTCTAAACTTGTGACTCACCAGGAAAACATGTCAGTTGAGAATCTATTGATAAGGTCTGCCATTTAAATATTCTAAAGTTCCTTTCAGATAACTTCAAAATATATGCATGCATACAAACACACACACACACACACAGTTGTATATCTGTGTAATACGATATACAGAGATATGTTTAAAATACTTATAAAAATCTTTTGTCAAAACAATATACATTATTAAAAGCATAAAAGAACATTAAACATGTCTCAACATGCACAGCATTTTTTTTTCCTAAAGAATATGTGTATTGCTTAGTAAAATATAATTTTTCAACTTTTTACTGCATGCCATATAATAAGTTAGATGTGTTTGGTGAAGCATTATAACTTATTCCCATAATAGAGTAATAAGTACTTATTCTTAGAAGACAAATATAAACATTTCAAAAAGGTCTCTTTACTGCTGCTTCATTTTGAAAAGGGTTAATAACTTAAAATATTCTGGAAATGTATTTCCTTTTTAAGAAATACATAAAACATATTTTTCAAAGAGCTACATAATTATAGATACAGTATATACTATTAATAAAACACAAACACATGTCTATAAATTTGCTAATGAATTTTAAAATCCACACATCTAAAAATAGAAGGTATTAAAACTGACTCAAGAAGAAATAATCGATTTATATGCGTTTAATTATTGACGTTGAATTGTTGTTAAAAGCTTTTTACCATCCAAGAAAAGAGAAAAAATAAATACAAATGAAACACATACAAAAAGTAAACCTGATGATTCTACAGGTATACTCATTGAAGTCTTCAAGGAAGACATAAAATCTTATGAGAACTTTTTCCCATAAGAGAACAAAATACCTCCTTTAATAACGGGGGGATATTAACAGCCATGAACCATATCTAATGCTAAACATGAGGGATGAGAAGATGGAGCAATTGTCAGAATCCAGAGACAGAGAGAATAATGTGGAGGGAGCTATCTCTCTTTTGATTGTTCAAGGGTCAATTGAACGCCCACTCTACAACCAAACTGCTCTGTCATAGTTCATACACGGCAGTTCTGTTCAGCTCACAGAACATGGTAAAAATAAGATCTAGAAGGATTCACAAGAAATACATTCCACTGCTGAAAACCTTATTTTGCAAAATTAAATATGCACACACACAGATATACTGTTGGATAATAGAAACTTATGAATGCTTTATTAATTGTGTGTGTGCATGTGTATATTCTCATGAGTACATAAGAGGATGTTAACATTCAACAGGATCTTCTATAGAAATTTATTTCTCTTTGTTTTACTTTTCATTTTGTTGTGCTGAATTACAAAGATTGAAGCTATTCTAGGGAGTGAGCATATTTCTCCTCATACTTTCCCTACCATGCAGCTTAGTATGTATTTAAAATATTTCCCCACATCAATTGTGTATTCGAAGACTGAATTCTCCCCACCCAGTCATTATAAAGAATGAGGAAAAGTTATATGAGGCTGGAAACCAATGGAATTCCATAGTAAATGACACACAGTGAAAAATAGTAGTGTCAGAGTTGATGACAGAAAGGAAAACATCAAGATTATACATTGCTTTTTAGAAATTATTCTGGACTTGCTCTGAATATGACAGAAGCCATTGGATGAATCTGATCTGATTGATCTGAGGGGTGACCACATCTGACATATTTAAAAACAACCCCTCTGGGAAATAGAAACGAGACTTGTGAGGCAGCACAAATGTGGAAGCAAGGGAATTAGGTGATGATTATATCAATATTCTAAGAAGGAGATGATAGATAACTGCTTGAACCAGAGTGTCTGCAGGGGATATAGTAAACAGTGGTCAGATTTGTTCATGGATAGTAAGGAGTTGGGAATATTAAAACATTTAGTGATGGATATACAGTTGACTCCTGAACAACCCTGGAGTTATGGGCTGAGAACTCAGTATTTTTAAATCCATGTATAACTTTTGATGACAAACTTTTAACTACAAATAGCGTACTGCTGACCAGAGCCTTATTGATGATAACATAAACAGTTGATAGTTAATTAGCACACATTTTCTATATTATACGTATTATATACCACATTTTTTTTGAGACAGGGTCTGGCTCTATTGCCTAGACTGGAGTGCAAATGGAGTCATCACAGCTCACTGCAGCCTCCACCTCCCAGGCTCAAGCAATCCTCCTGCCTCAGTCTCCCAAGTAGCTGGGACTACAACCCTGTGCCACCAAGCCTCACTAAATTTTGTATTTTTGGATTTTTTGTTTGTTTGTTTGTTTCTGTAGAGAAGGGGTCTCCCTATGTTGTCCAGGCTGGTATTGAACTCCTGGGCTCAAGTGAACCTCCTGCATTGGCCCCTTAAAGTGCTGGGATTAGAGGCATGAGCCACTGAGCCTAGCCTTATATACTGCCTTCTGACAACACAGATGCTAGAGGGAAGAAAAAGTTATTCAGAGAATCATAAGAGGTGCTCCATCAGACAGAGGTACAGAGAAGAGTACCCTGGCAGAGCAGGACAATCATTGAGAGAGGATTGCACAGGATAGCTGCAGCAATGTGGAGGTGATCCTCAATGTGCGGGTTCAGGAGCCCATGAGAGTGAGAGGCTTAGGCAAGGTGGACATCACCCTGCCTACCGGGTGGCACAGATATTGGGCATGAGAGCAGAAGGCTTGGATTGGCTTCTGTCCTGCTGCACCATCTGGTTTCCTGCGGGGCGACTGGGACCATGGTCTTTGGAGGGGTGGTCCCATATATGCCACAGTACAAAGATTTTGGGAGGACCCAGAATGCTAATGGCTTCTCTACGTATGCATGTCTGGTGCTACTGGTGGCCAATACACTGCTGGTTTGGAAGGCATTCTGTGCTGTCTTTCCCATGGCAGAGCATACTCATGATCTTGACCTCTTTGCTGATGTTGGAACTCTGTACTATGTCGGCCTGGCAAAGGAACCAAATACAAAACGCCCGCCTTTGCAGACTCCCATTCTCAGCACTTCTGGCACCGGGGCAGTG
>NW_022330492.1:0-3145 GCF_002776525.5 Piliocolobus tephrosceles | reverse complement strand
CACTGCCCCGGTGCCAGAAGTGCTGAGAATGGGAGTCTGCAAAGGCGGGCGTTTTGTATTTGGTTCCTTTGCCAGGCCGACATAGTACAGAGTTCCAACATCAGCAAAGAGGTCAAGATCATGAGTATGCTCTGCCATGGGAAAGACAGCACAGAATGCCTTCCAAACCAGCAGTGTATTGGCCACCAGTAGCACCAGACATGCATACGTAGAGAAGCCATTAGCATTCTGGGTCCTCCCAAAATCTTTGTACTGTGGCATATATGGGACCACCCCTCCAAAGACCATGGTCCCAGTCGCCCCGCAGGAAACCAGATGGTGCAGCAGGACAGAAGCCAATCCAAGCCTTCTGCTCTCATGCCCAATATCTGTGCCACCCGGTAGGCAGGGTGATGTCCACCTTGCCTAAGCCTCTCACTCTCATGGGCTCCTGAACCCGCACATTGAGGATCACCTCCACATTGCTGCAGCTATCCTGTGCAATCCTCTCTCAATGATTGTCCTGCTCTGCCAGGGTACTCTTCTCTGTACCTCTGTCTGATGGAGCACCTCTTATGATTCTCTGAATAACTTTTTCTTCCCTCTAGCATCTGTGTTGTCAGAAGGCAGTATATAAGGCTAGGCTCAGTGGCTCATGCCTCTAATCCCAGCACTTTAAGGGGCCAATGCAGGAGGTTCACTTGAGCCCAGGAGTTCAATACCAGCCTGGACAACATAGGGAGACCCCTTCTCTACAGAAACAAACAAACAAACAAAAAATCCAAAAATACAAAATTTAGTGAGGCTTGGTGGCACAGGGTTGTAGTCCCAGCTACTTGGGAGACTGAGGCAGGAGGATTGCTTGAGCCTGGGAGGTGGAGGCTGCAGTGAGCTGTGATGACTCCATTTGCACTCCAGTCTAGGCAATAGAGCCAGACCCTGTCTCAAAAAAAATGTGGTATATAATACGTATAATATAGAAAATGTGTGCTAATTAACTATCAACTGTTTATGTTATCATCAATAAGGCTCTGGTCAGCAGTACGCTATTTGTAGTTAAAAGTTTGTCATCAAAAGTTATACATGGATTTAAAAATACTGAGTTCTCAGCCCATAACTCCAGGGTTGTTCAGGAGTCAACTGTATATCCATCACTAAATGTTTTAATATTCCCAACTCCTTACTATCCATGAACAAATCTGACCACTGTTTACTATATCCCCTGCAGACACTCTGGTTCAAGCAGTTATCTATCATCTCCTTCTTAGAATATTGATATAATCATCACCTAATTCCCTTGCTTCCACATTTGTGCTGCCTCACAAGTCTCGTTTCTATTTCCCAGAGGGGTTGTTTTTAAATATGTCAGATGTGGTCACCCCTCAGATCAATCAGATCAGATTCATCCAATGGCTTCTGTCATATTCAGAGCAAGTCCAGAATAATTTCTAAAAAGCAATGTATAATCTTGATGTTTTCCTTTCTGTCATCAACTCTGACACTACTATTTTTCACTGTGTGTCATTTACTATGGAATTCCATTGGTTTCCAGCCTCATATAACTTTTCCTCATTCTTTATAATGACTGGGTGGGGAGAATTCAGTCTTCGAATACACAATTGATGTGGGGAAATATTTTAAATACATACTAAGCTGCATGGTAGGGAAAGTATGAGGAGAAATATGCTCACTCCCTAGAATAGCTTCAATCTTTGTAATTCAGCACAACAAAATGAAAAGTAAAACAAAGAGAAATAAATTTCTATAGAAGATCCTGTTGAATGTTAACATCCTCTTATGTACTCATGAGAATATACACATGCACACACACAATTAATAAAGCATTCATAAGTTTCTATTATCCAACAGTATATCTGTGTGTGTGCATATTTAATTTTGCAAAATAAGGTTTTCAGCAGTGGAATGTATTTCTTGTGAATCCTTCTAGATCTTATTTTTACCATGTTCTGTGAGCTGAACAGAACTGCCGTGTATGAACTATGACAGAGCAGTTTGGTTGTAGAGTGGGCGTTCAATTGACCCTTGAACAATCAAAAGAGAGATAGCTCCCTCCACATTATTCTCTCTGTCTCTGGATTCTGACAATTGCTCCATCTTCTCATCCCTCATGTTTAGCATTAGATATGGTTCATGGCTGTTAATATCCCCCCGTTATTAAAGGAGGTATTTTGTTCTCTTATGGGAAAAAGTTCTCATAAGATTTTATGTCTTCCTTGAAGACTTCAATGAGTATACCTGTAGAATCATCAGGTTTACTTTTTGTATGTGTTTCATTTGTATTTATTTTTTCTCTTTTCTTGGATGGTAAAAAGCTTTTAACAACAATTCAACGTCAATAATTAAACGCATATAAATCGATTATTTCTTCTTGAGTCAGTTTTAATACCTTCTATTTTTAGATGTGTGGATTTTAAAATTCATTAGCAAATTTATAGACATGTGTTTGTGTTTTATTAATAGTATATACTGTATCTATAATTATGTAGCTCTTTGAAAAATATGTTTTATGTATTTCTTAAAAAGGAAATACATTTCCAGAATATTTTAAGTTATTAACCCTTTTCAAAATGAAGCAGCAGTAAAGAGACCTTTTTGAAATGTTTATATTTGTCTTCTAAGAATAAGTACTTATTACTCTATTATGGGAATAAGTTATAATGCTTCACCAAACACATCTAACTTATTATATGGCATGCAGTAAAAAGTTGAAAAATTATATTTTACTAAGCAATACACATATTCTTTAGGAAAAAAAAATGCTGTGCATGTTGAGACATGTTTAATGTTCTTTTATGCTTTTAATAATGTATATTGTTTTGACAAAAGATTTTTATAAGTATTTTAAACATATCTCTGTATATCGTATTACACAGATATACAACTGTGTGTGTGTGTGTGTGTTTGTATGCATGCATATATTTTGAAGTTATCTGAAAGGAACTTTAGAATATTTAAATGGCAGACCTTATCAATAGATTCTCAACTGACATGTTTTCCTGGTGAGTCACAAGTTTAGACAAAATATTCTTAGTTGAGACTGAAACCATATTATAAGGTCACATGACTAGTTCTACAGATTTTATATCCTCTCCATTTCTTATATTATTTCTTAATTTCAATTCTTTAAAATTATTTCCTAATTGTA
>NW_022330491.1:0-1675 GCF_002776525.5 Piliocolobus tephrosceles | reverse complement strand
GTTTATTTTTGCAAAAGTAAAAATATTATTTAACAGTTTTTTTTTTTTAATTTTTATATAATTCATTAATAATTTATAATTAAAAAAAATATATATATCATTGTAAATACAATTTTATATATTTATATTTATCATTATAAAAATCCAAAGATTTTTTAATTTTCACTTTTTATTACTTTTTAATATATTATTATTCAAATTTTTTATAAATTAAATATTTTAATTTAAAAAAAAAAAAAAAGATATAAAAATGAGAAAATTATATATTTCATTATTATTCCTTATATTTTATTTTTTGAATTCGATACTGGTATATTTCATTAATGCAAATGAATATGGTAATCAAAAAAGAATTCTCAGCGAACAGGATGCACCATTAGAAGAAGCACAAATTGACGGTATATTAAGAGAACAGGTTCAAAGTTGTACGGATAGTAGCTCATGTTCTAAACTGATAATGGCAAACTATCACAAGATGCAGAATCTTTGTTAAGATTTTCGGGCATACCAGAAAACTTATATAATGATAATTTTGTATGTGAAGAAAAAAAATTTTCTAATAATAAAATAATATACCAACCCTCAAACAGTACTGATATCAATGGATATCAAAACTTATTAAAATATATCGAAAACTCTTATAATGCTAATGATGGTAATGTTTATAAATTTCTGATTAATTTATTTAAAATATACACTTTAAATAATAATATAAGTGAAAATGGATTCAAATCGGGTTTTTCTGTTACGTTTTTAAATTATACTGAAAATGATCAAAAAGCAGCTAATGTTCAAGTAAAATTTATCGCATGTAAAGATGATCAACGTAAAGCATCCTGTGAACAACCAAACACTGCTTTTAGAATAGATAATATTGAGGAATATTTAAACCAACAGTCTATGGATAATCAAGATGGCATAGCTTCATCTCCTGGTGAAAGTAAAAATACAGAAGATGTTGGAAAACCAAAATCGAGTTACTTGGTAATAGTTATAGTCTATAATCGAGAGGGTGTAAAGAATAAAATTACCAGTGCAGTAAATATTTACAAATGTGATAGTAATGTAGCTAAACAATGTGTAGTGAATATTAACGATACAGATGATAGCGATAGGTTTGATACTTTGTCAAAATACTTTAATAATAGTCAATATAGTATACTTAGTAGTGAAATGTTTTCGTCAATCTATGCTAATTATGGAGCATTAGAAACTATGGTAAATGATATTGCCACACAACTCAGAAACGAACGAAATCAGATCACGATTGATACTCCTATAAGCCAAGATAGTACATCGGATGGTGTATCAGGTTACAACTTATTGAAGGCAATGGAGGTCAACAATGGTACATCTTCTATTAAATCCATTAACTTTGAAAAATTTTGTAATAAATTGAACATAGATGATAAAACGTGTAATAGTGATTTTACAGAAATATACAATAATGCAGTTAAAAAAATAGGAGAACCAAATATTATGGAATTTTTAACTGATTGTTTGGATAATAATAAATATTTAGGAAAAAAAACAGATAAAAATAGTTCAGGTAGTGTAGCAAATGAAGGTACTAAAGCAGTTACAAATGAAGAAATAAGTAAAGGTGATAAATTAGCTGAAAATAGTAGTGATGTATTATTAACAGGTGGTAATGCACCAGTAGAAAGTGGTGGTA
>NW_022330490.1:0-1676 GCF_002776525.5 Piliocolobus tephrosceles | reverse complement strand
GTTTATTTTTGCAAAAGTAAAAATATTATTTAACAGTTTTTTTTTTTAATTTTTATATAATTCATTAATAATTTATAATTAAAAAAAATATATATATCATTGTAAATACAATTTTATATATTTATATTTATCATTATAAAAATCCAAAGATTTTTTAATTTTCACTTTTTATTACTTTTTAATATATTATTATTCAAATTTTTTATAAATTAAATATTTTAATTTAAAAAAAAAAAAAAAAGATATAAAAATGAGAAAATTATATATTTCATTATTATTCCTTATATTTTATTTTTTGAATTCGATACTGGTATATTTCATTAATGCAAATGAATATGGTAATCAAAAAAGAATTCTCAGCGAACAGGATGCACCATTAGAAGAAGCACAAATTGACGGTATATTAAGAGAACAGGTTCAAAGTTGTACGGATAGTAGCTCATGTTCTAAAACTGATAATGGCAAACTATCACAAGATGCAGAATCTTTGTTAAGATTTTCGGGCATACCAGAAAACTTATATAATGATAATTTTGTATGTGAAGAAAAAAAATTTTCTAATAATAAAATAATATACCAACCCTCAAACAGTACTGATATCAATGGATATCAAAACTTATTAAAATATATCGAAAACTCTTATAATGCTAATGATGGTAATGTTTATAAATTTCTGATTAATTTATTTAAAATATACACTTTAAATAATAATATAAGTGAAAATGGATTCAAATCGGGTTTTTCTGTTACGTTTTTAAATTATACTGAAAATGATCAAAAAGCAGCTAATGTTCAAGTAAAATTTATCGCATGTAAAGATGATCAACGTAAAGCATCCTGTGAACAACCAAACACTGCTTTTAGAATAGATAATATTGAGGAATATTTAAACCAACAGTCTATGGATAATCAAGATGGCATAGCTTCATCTCCTGGTGAAAGTAAAAATACAGAAGATGTTGGAAAACCAAAATCGAGTTACTTGGTAATAGTTATAGTCTATAATCGAGAGGGTGTAAAGAATAAAATTACCAGTGCAGTAAATATTTACAAATGTGATAGTAATGTAGCTAAACAATGTGTAGTGAATATTAACGATACAGATGATAGCGATAGGTTTGATACTTTGTCAAAATACTTTAATAATAGTCAATATAGTATACTTAGTAGTGAAATGTTTTCGTCAATCTATGCTAATTATGGAGCATTAGAAACTATGGTAAATGATATTGCCACACAACTCAGAAACGAACGAAATCAGATCACGATTGATACTCCTATAAGCCAAGATAGTACATCGGATGGTGTATCAGGTTACAACTTATTGAAGGCAATGGAGGTCAACAATGGTACATCTTCTATTAAATCCATTAACTTTGAAAAATTTTGTAATAAATTGAACATAGATGATAAAACGTGTAATAGTGATTTTACAGAAATATACAATAATGCAGTTAAAAAAATAGGAGAACCAAATATTATGGAATTTTTAACTGATTGTTTGGATAATAATAAATATTTAGGAAAAAAAACAGATAAAAATAGTTCAGGTAGTGTAGCAAATGAAGGTACTAAAGCAGTTACAAATGAAGAAATAAGTAAAGGTGATAAATTAGCTGAAAATAGTAGTGATGTATTATTAACAGGTGGTAATGCACCAGTAGAAAGTGGTGGTA
>NW_022330488.1:0-1675 GCF_002776525.5 Piliocolobus tephrosceles | reverse complement strand
TACCACCACTTTCTACTGGTGCATTACCACCTGTTAATAATACATCACTACTATTTTCAGCTAATTTATCACCTTTACTTATTTCTTCATTTGTAACTGCTTTAGTACCTTCATTTGCTACACTACCTGAACTATTTTTATCTGTTTTTTTTCCTAAATATTTATTATTATCCAAACAATCAGTTAAAAATTCCATAATATTTGGTTCTCCTATTTTTTTAACTGCATTATTGTATATTTCTGTAAAATCACTATTACACGTTTTATCATCTATGTTCAATTTATTACAAAATTTTTCAAAGTTAATGGATTTAATAGAAGATGTACCATTGTTGACCTCCATTGCCTTCAATAAGTTGTAACCTGATACACCATCCGATGTACTATCTTGGCTTATAGGAGTATCAATCGTGATCTGATTTCGTTCGTTTCTGAGTTGTGTGGCAATATCATTTACCATAGTTTCTAATGCTCCATAATTAGCATAGATTGACGAAAACATTTCACTACTAAGTATACTATATTGACTATTATTAAAGTATTTTGACAAAGTATCAAACCTATCGCTATCATCTGTATCGTTAATATTCACTACACATTGTTTAGCTACATTACTATCACATTTGTAAATATTTACTGCACTGGTAATTTTATTCTTTACACCCTCTCGATTATAGACTATAACTATTACCAAGTAACTCGATTTTGGTTTTCCAACATCTTCTGTATTTTTACTTTCACCAGGAGATGAAGCTATGCCATCTTGATTATCCATAGACTGTTGGTTTAAATATTCCTCAATATTATCTATTCTAAAAGCAGTGTTTGGTTGTTCACAGGATGCTTTACGTTGATCATCTTTACATGCGATAAATTTTACTTGAACATTAGCTGCTTTTTGATCATTTTCAGTATAATTTAAAAACGTAACAGAAAAACCCGATTTGAATCCATTTTCACTTATATTATTATTTAAAGTGTATATTTTAAATAAATTAATCAGAAATTTATAAACATTACCATCATTAGCATTATAAGAGTTTTCGATATATTTTAATAAGTTTTGATATCCATTGATATCAGTACTGTTTGAGGGTTGGTATATTATTTTATTATTAGAAAATTTTTTTTCTTCACATACAAAATTATCATTATATAAGTTTTCTGGTATGCCCGAAAATCTTAACAAAGATTCTGCATCTTGTGATAGTTTGCCATTATCAGTTTAGAACATGAGCTACTATCCGTACAACTTTGAACCTGTTCTCTTAATATACCGTCAATTTGTGCTTCTTCTAATGGTGCATCCTGTTCGCTGAGAATTCTTTTTTGATTACCATATTCATTTGCATTAATGAAATATACCAGTATCGAATTCAAAAAATAAAATATAAGGAATAATAATGAAATATATAATTTTCTCATTTTTATATCTTTTTTTTTTTTTTTAAATTAAAATATTTAATTTATAAAAAATTTGAATAATAATATATTAAAAAGTAATAAAAAGTGAAAATTAAAAAATCTTTGGATTTTTATAATGATAAATATAAATATATAAAATTGTATTTACAATGATATATATATTTTTTTTAATTATAAATTATTAATGAATTATATAAAAATTAAAAAAAAAAAACTGTTAAATAATATTTTTACTTTTGCAAAAATAAAC
>NW_022330487.1:0-1796 GCF_002776525.5 Piliocolobus tephrosceles | reverse complement strand
TGAGGTACCTATGCACTTTCCAAACACTAACTGAATATGCACTTGGAGAACACTTACTTGAGAATTTGTGGCATTGCTGGATAACGTGGACAAAGTGAGAACTACACAGATGTGTGGGTGCTGCCTTGCCCAGACTTCACTTACCCAGACACTCCCAGATGCTCAAGGTGACCAGCCCCATTGGCACACAGACAGGCGCAGGCTGCACCCCCACAGCTGGGCCCCGTGAGCTGAACTATAATCATGAAGCAGCTGTTTGCTCCTAAATCTGTTTATGCCGGTGTACTTGTTACACATTACTGAAACCAATAATGTATGACTCCAAAGAGACAATAATTGTATGAAAACTAAGTTGGATGCCTTTCAAAGTCTTAATATAAGGGAAATTTTTTTTTCATTTTAATCTTTTCTAAATTGCTATCAAATTAGGTATGGGCAAAAAATAAACACAATGATTGAGGAAATAGTTTTTAAAGGTTTCAAATCTAACATATCTTGTTTCTCTTGTGTTGCCTGCCCATTCTCTTCTAGAAGAATGAAAACCGTGGCAGGCCTGCGATGGCTGTGGTTGAGGAAAGAGGCAACACCCACAGCCAGTAGAACCACGCTCAGCAGCAGCCTAGCCCCGCGTGGAAGAGGCGTGAACACTCTCGGGAGAGGTGGATGTGCACTAACCGTTCCCAGCTCTGATCTCTTTGATTCACTGAGTATGGTGATTGGTTTTATCTGAACGTCAGACAAAAGGATATCTATGCCCAGGAAAGACTCTAAACACTCTGGAACCTGCTGGGGCAGATGGTGACCATGACCCAGTGATACCTCTCTCCAGTGGGCAGCCAGCCCAGTCTCCTCATCGTAAAGGACATTCATAGCAACACTACGAAAAAGAAACGCTACTGTTCTGACCCGGAAAAGAGAAATTTAAAACATTAAATATACATGTTCTAACTAAGAGGCAGATGGACCGGGCGCGGTGGCTCACACCTGTAATCCCAATCCCTTGTAAGGCCGAGGTGGGTGGATCACTTGAGGTCAGGAGTTCGAGACCAACCTGGCCAACATGGTGAAACCCCATCTCTACTAAAAATGCAAAAATTACCCAGATGTGTTGGCGGGCACCTGTCATCCCAGCTACTTAGGAGGCTGAGGCAGGAGAATTGCTTGAACCCGGGAGGTGGAGGTTGCAGTGAGCCGAGATTGTGCCACCGCACTCCAGCCTGGGCAACACCTTCTCAAAAAAAGTGAAATAAAATAAAAGGCAGACAAACAAAAGGAGATTTCCTCTGATCTTAAAAACAGAAGTATTTGTTTCACAGCCTGGATAATTGAAGATCTGCATAGAAATCACCTTGGGCCCCGCCCTCCCTCACAACAGACTGGGATAGAGGGAAGGAGGGCAGGAGGTGGGCCCCTTGTCCATGGGAGGCTCCTCCCGCCCCATCCCCTTCCTCAGGAGGGCGGCCTGCCCAGCGCAGGCTCCGTTCTCCCCAGGTAAGACCCCTGCGTCTCTACAGGAACACCCACCTCCCTTCCCTGCAATCCACTCCAGCGGCTCATGGCCAGTCAAGGGGGGCGCTCTTCAGAGAGGAACAAACGGCTTCGGGGAGAGCCTCAACTCCCACGTCCCAGGTGTGGTTTGCCAGGGAGCACAGAAGAAGGATGCAGGTCCTGAGAAGGAGGAGGCGCAGGAGGACGACAAGAGAGACAAGAGAGACAAGAGAGGCCGCCCAGCAGCGGGCTGAGCGCAGAATCTGGCTGAGGCCTCCTGGAGAGGGGCAGAGGCAAACGTTCTGCTG
>NW_022330486.1:0-1676 GCF_002776525.5 Piliocolobus tephrosceles | reverse complement strand
TACCACCACTTTCTACTGGTGCATTACCACCTGTTAATAATACATCACTACTATTTTCAGCTAATTTATCACCTTTACTTATTTCTTCATTTGTAACTGCTTTAGTACCTTCATTTGCTACACTACCTGAACTATTTTTATCTGTTTTTTTTCCTAAATATTTATTATTATCCAAACAATCAGTTAAAAATTCCATAATATTTGGTTCTCCTATTTTTTTAACTGCATTATTGTATATTTCTGTAAAATCACTATTACACGTTTTATCATCTATGTTCAATTTATTACAAAATTTTTCAAAGTTAATGGATTTAATAGAAGATGTACCATTGTTGACCTCCATTGCCTTCAATAAGTTGTAACCTGATACACCATCCGATGTACTATCTTGGCTTATAGGAGTATCAATCGTGATCTGATTTCGTTCGTTTCTGAGTTGTGTGGCAATATCATTTACCATAGTTTCTAATGCTCCATAATTAGCATAGATTGACGAAAACATTTCACTACTAAGTATACTATATTGACTATTATTAAAGTATTTTGACAAAGTATCAAACCTATCGCTATCATCTGTATCGTTAATATTCACTACACATTGTTTAGCTACATTACTATCACATTTGTAAATATTTACTGCACTGGTAATTTTATTCTTTACACCCTCTCGATTATAGACTATAACTATTACCAAGTAACTCGATTTTGGTTTTCCAACATCTTCTGTATTTTTACTTTCACCAGGAGATGAAGCTATGCCATCTTGATTATCCATAGACTGTTGGTTTAAATATTCCTCAATATTATCTATTCTAAAAGCAGTGTTTGGTTGTTCACAGGATGCTTTACGTTGATCATCTTTACATGCGATAAATTTTACTTGAACATTAGCTGCTTTTTGATCATTTTCAGTATAATTTAAAAACGTAACAGAAAAACCCGATTTGAATCCATTTTCACTTATATTATTATTTAAAGTGTATATTTTAAATAAATTAATCAGAAATTTATAAACATTACCATCATTAGCATTATAAGAGTTTTCGATATATTTTAATAAGTTTTGATATCCATTGATATCAGTACTGTTTGAGGGTTGGTATATTATTTTATTATTAGAAAATTTTTTTTCTTCACATACAAAATTATCATTATATAAGTTTTCTGGTATGCCCGAAAATCTTAACAAAGATTCTGCATCTTGTGATAGTTTGCCATTATCAGTTTTAGAACATGAGCTACTATCCGTACAACTTTGAACCTGTTCTCTTAATATACCGTCAATTTGTGCTTCTTCTAATGGTGCATCCTGTTCGCTGAGAATTCTTTTTTGATTACCATATTCATTTGCATTAATGAAATATACCAGTATCGAATTCAAAAAATAAAATATAAGGAATAATAATGAAATATATAATTTTCTCATTTTTATATCTTTTTTTTTTTTTTTTAAATTAAAATATTTAATTTATAAAAAATTTGAATAATAATATATTAAAAAGTAATAAAAAGTGAAAATTAAAAAATCTTTGGATTTTTATAATGATAAATATAAATATATAAAATTGTATTTACAATGATATATATATTTTTTTTAATTATAAATTATTAATGAATTATATAAAAATTAAAAAAAAAAACTGTTAAATAATATTTTTACTTTTGCAAAAATAAAC
>NW_022330476.1:0-1239 GCF_002776525.5 Piliocolobus tephrosceles | reverse complement strand
CAAGGAAACCTGCCTGTCTCTGTAGACTCCGCCTCTGGGGACAGGGCACAACTAAAAAATAACAGGGGAAGCAGCAGAGGTCTGTGCAGACGCGAACGACTCTGTCTGACAGCTTTGAAGAGAGCAGTGGATCTCCCAACAGGGAGGTTGAGATCTGAGAAGGGGCAGGCTGCCTGCTCAAGTGGGTCCCTGACCCCTGAGTAGCCTAACTGGGAGACATCCCCCACTAAGGGCAGTCTGACACCCCACACCTCACAGGGTGGAATACACCCCTGAGAGGAAGCTTCCAAAGCAAGAATCAGACAGGTGCACTCGCTGTTCAGCAATATTCTATCTTCTGCAACCTCTGCTGCTGATACCCAGACAAACAGGGTCTGGAGTGGACCTCAAGCAATCTCCAACAGACCCATAGCTGAGGGTCCTGACTGTCAGAAGGAAAACTATCAAACAGAAAGGACACCTATACCAAAACCCCATCAGTACGTCACCATCATCAAAGACCAGAGACAGATAAAACCACAAAGATGGGGAAAAAGCAGGGCAGAAAAGCTGGAAATTCAAAAAATAAGAGTGTATCTCCCCCTGCAAAGGAGCACAGCCCATCGCCAGCAACGGATCAAAGTTGGTCAGAGAATGACTTTGACGAGATGAGAGAAGAAAGCTTCAGTCCATCAAACCTCTCAGAGCTAAAGGAGGAATTACGTACCCAGCGCAAAGAAACTAAAAATCTTGAAAAAAGACTGGAAGAATTGACAGCTAGACTAATGAATGCAGAGAAGGTCATAAACGAAATGACAGAGATGAAAACCATGACACGAGAAATACATGACAAATGCACAAGCTTCAGCAACCGACTCGATCAACTGGAAGAAAGAGTATCAGCGATTGAGGATCAAATGAATGAAATGAAGCGAGAAGAAAAACCAAAAGAAAAAAGAAGAAAAAGAAATGAACAAAGCCTGCAAGAAGTATGGGATTATGTAAAAAGACCAAATCTACGTCTCATTGGGGTGCCTGAAAGTGAGGGGGAAAATGGAACCAAATTGGAAAACACTCTTCAGGATATCATCCAGGAGAACTTCCCCAACCTAGCAGGGCAGGCCAACATTCAAATTCAGGAAATACAGAGAACGCCACAAAGATACTCCTCCAGAAGAGCAACTCCAAGACACATAATTGCCAGATTCACCAAAGTTGAAATGAAGGAAAAAATCTTAAGGGCAGCCAGAGAGAAAGGTC
>NW_022330465.1:0-9922 GCF_002776525.5 Piliocolobus tephrosceles | reverse complement strand
TTGCTGAACAGCGAGTGCACCTGTCTGATTCTTGCTTTGGAAGCTTCCCCTCAGGGGTGTACTCCACCCTGTGAGGTGTGGGGTGTCAGACTGGCCCTAGTGGGGAATGTCTCCCAGTTAGGCTACTCAGGGGTCAGTGACCCACTTGAGCAGGCAGACTGCCCCTTCTCAGATCTCAACCTCCGTGTTGGGAGATCCACTGCTCTCTTCAAAGCTGTCAGACAGAGTCGTTCGCGTTTCACAGGCTTCTACTCCTTTAGCTGAGCCCTGTCCCCAGAGGCGCAGTCTACAGAGACAGGCAGGTTTCCTTGAGCTGCTGTGAGCTCCACCCAGTTCCAGCTTCCCAGCGGCTTTAGTTACCTACTTAAGCCTCAGCGATGGCGGGCGCCCCTCCCCCAGCCTCGCTGCTGCCTTGCGGTTAGATTGCCGCAGACTGCTGTGTTAGCAAGGAGAGAGGCTCCGTGGGCGTGGGACCCTCCCGGCCAGGTGTGGGATACAATCTCCGGTGTGCCGGTGTTACAGCGCAGTATTGGGGTGGGAGTTACCCGATTTTCCAGGTGTTGTGTGTCTCAGTTCCCCTGGCTAGGAAAAGAGACTCCCTTCCCCCTCGCGCTTCCCAGGTGAGGCGATGCCTCGCCCTGCTTCAGCTCTCGCTGGTCGGGCTGCAGCAGCTGACCAGCACCGATTGTCCGGCACTCCCGAGTGAGATGACCCCAGTACCTCAGTTGAAAATGCAGAAATCGCCGGTCTTCTGTGTCGCTCGCGCTGGGAGATGGAGATTGAAGCTGTTCCTATTCGGCCATCTTGCTCCGGGGAGGGAGCATGTATGTTATAACCTCAAACAGCTAGGGGTACATGCTAGGGGTTTTCCAGATAAGATAAGTTGTTTGTGTAAGCCCGGGGAGTGGTCACATGCATGTATGTTTAGAAATTTTTCTCTTAGGGGCTTTCTATTTCACCACTAAAAGAGGAGTAAAGGAAAGTGAAATTGTACAGTGAGTATTTAAATATGGGATTTCAACAGCAATGAGAGAGAGAGTGGCAATTTTCAATTGTAGGAAGGCAGACTTTCCCGTGCTTCTAAAACCATTGTAAATTTCCACAAAGAAACAAACAATAAATAAGCAAAAAGACAAAAAATATAACAGCAAAACACAAAACTTAAAAGAAAAAATGAAATTTGGTTGATTACATTGTAACTTAGGCTAATCTGTGGAGTATTGATTTCTCTAATAAGTCGAGTTCCTCATTTCATGAACGTTGTATATTCCTTAATTTACTAAGGTATTTGATATGGCTTGGCCGTGTCCCTATCCAAATCTCATCTTGAATTGTAACTCCCACAATTCCCATGTGTTTGGGGGCAACCTCGTGGGAGGTAATTGAATCATGGGGGCAAGTCTTTCCTGTGCTGTTCTCATGAAAGCGAGTAAGTCTCAGGAGATCTGATGACTTTATAAGTGAGAATTTCCCTGCACAAGCTCTTCTCTTGTCTCCTACCATATGAAACATGCCTTTTACCTTCTGCCATGATTGTGAGGTCTTTCCAGCCATGTGGAACTGTAAGTTCAATAAACCTCATTCTCTTGTAAATTGCCCAGTCTCGAGTAAGTCTTTATCAGCAGCATGAAAATGGACTAATACAGTAAATTTGTACCAGTAGAGTGTGGCACCGCTGAAAAGATACCTGAATACGTGGAAGCGAATTGGGACTGGGTAACAGGCAGAGGTTGAAACAGTTTGGAGGGCTCGGAAGAAAACAGGAAAACTGGGAAACTTTGGAACTCCCAGAGACTTGTTGAATGGCTTTGACCAAAATACGGATAATGATATAGACACTGAATCTAGGCTGAGGTGGTCTCAGATAGAGATGAGGAACTTTTTGGGAACTAGAGATAAGGTGACTCTTCTTACGTTTTAGCAAAGAGATTGGTGGCATTTTGCCCCTACCCTGGAGATTTGTGGAACTTTGAATTTGTGGGAGTTGATTTAGGGTATCTGGTGGAAAAAATTTCTAAGAAGCAAAGCATTCAAGAGGTGTCTTGGGTGCTGTAAAAGCATTCAGTTTTAAAAGGGAAGTAGAGCATAAAAGATCAGAAAATTTGCAGCCTGACAATGCAATAGAAAAGAAAAACCCATTTGTGAGGAGAAATTCAAGCCAGTTGCAGAAATTTGCGTAAGTAAAGAGAAGCCGAATGTTAATCCCCAAAGTAATGGGGAAAACGTCTCCAGGACATGTCAGAGATCTTACAACAGCCCTTCCCATCACAGGCCCTGACAGGAAGAATAAGTGGTTTTGTGAGCTGTGCCCAGTATCCTCCTGCTGTGTGCAGCCCAGGGACTTGGTGCCCTGGGACCTAGCCACTCCAGCTGTGCCTGAAAGGGGCCAACATAGAGCTTGGGCTGTGGCTTCAGAGGGTGCAAGTCCCAAGCCTTGGCAGCTTCCATATGGTGTTGAGTTTGCACATGCACAGAGTCAAGTATTGGGGTTTGGGAACCTCTGCCTAGATTTCAGAGGATGTATGGAAACACCTGAATGTCCAGGCAGAAGTTTGCTGCAGGGGCAGAGTGCTCATGGAGAACCTTTGCTAGGGCAGCTCAGAAGGGAAACGTGGGGGTGAGACCCCCACAGAAAGTCCCCACTGGGGCACTGCTTAGTGGAGCTGTGAGAAGAGGGCCACTATCCTCCAGACCACAGAATGGTAGATCCACTGACAGCTTGCAACATGTGCCTAGAAAAGCCACAGACACTAAATGTCGGCCCATGAAAGCAGCCAGGAGGGGAGCTATACCCTGCAAAGCTACAGGGGAGCTTCCCAAGGCTGTGGGCACCTACCTCTTGCATCAGCATGACCTGGATGTGAGACATTGAGTCACATAGATCATTTTAGAGCTTTAAGGTTTGACTGCCCCACTGGATTTTGGACTTGCATGGGGCCTGTAGTGCCTTTGTTTTGGCAAATTTCTCCCATTTGGAATGGCTGTATTTACCCAATGCCTGTACCCCATTGTATCTAGGAAGTAACTAACTTTTTTTTTTATTTTACTGGCTCATAGGTAGAAGGGACTTGCCTTGTCTCAGATGAGACTTTGGACTGTTGACTTTTGACCTAACACTGAAATGAGTTGAGATTTTGGGGGAGTGTTGGGAAGGCACGATTGATTTTGAAATGTGAGGACAAGATATCTGGGAGGGGCCAGGGGCAGAATGATATGGTTTGGCTGTGTTCCCACCCAAATCTCATCTTGAATTGTAACTCGCACAATTCCCCTATGTCGTGGAAGGAATCTGGTTGGAGGTAATTGAATCTTGGGGGCAGGTCTTTCCCGTACTGTTCTTGTGATAGAGAATAAGTCTCACAAGATCTGATGGTTTTAAAAATGGGAGATTCTCTGCGCAAGTTCTCTTTTCTGTCTGCTGCCATGTGAGACATGCCTTCCACCTTCCACCATGATTATGAGGTTTCTCCAGCCACGTGGAGCTGTCAATACACCTCTTTCTTTTGTAAATTGCCCAGTCTTGGATATGTCTTTATCAGTTGACTGAAAACGGACTAATACTAATATGGACTAATAAAATTCTTTAATTGTTCTCAGTAATGTTTTGTAGTTTTTAATGTAGGGGTCTCATTAGATATTTTCTGATCCATTTCATTTTTTTAGGTGTTACTGTCAAGAGTACCATTTAAAAAAAATGTAATTTCCTGTTTGTTATTGATGTATACAAGTAAAAGTGATTTTTTTTCTTATTGACTTGGTATTTAGCAAACTTGTTAAATTATGTTATTAATTCTAATGGCTTACCAGCAGAATATATTTCACATTTCATAATGATTACAGGATCAGTCTTCTAAAGCAATGTAATAATCCTAAATTTTCATACAAATAGTAGTGTTCCTCAAAAACTCATATAGCAAAAATTGACAGAAAGGAAGAACAAATAGTTAAATCCACAGTCATAGTGAAAAATTTTAACACAATTTTGTCAGTAATAGGAAGAAAAATTAGTCAAAAGCCCATAGAAGATTTTTAAAACAAATATCAAGTTTGATCAAATGGAAATATACAAAACACTCTGCTCAGCAAAGACAGAAATTGCTTTTCAAGTACATATAGACCACGGCCCAAAATTCATTATATGACTGTACTTAAAGCATGCCTCAACATGTTTCAAAGATTGACATTAAACAAATTTTTGACTGTTGAGATATTGAATTAGAAATTAATAACAAGAATAACTTAAAACATCTCCAAATGTTCAAGAATTAGGCAATTTAGTTAAATAATCCACAAATTAAAGAAGAAATCACAATGAGCACAAGAAAAACAAAATTTCAGCTGTATCGCCATAGTTCCTTGTACATGTATGTACTATAACACCCAGTACATTTCCCCTACAAGCAAGGTCATTAACAGAGCCTGTGTCTTATTTATATAGCTTCCTCTACATTTTGACAACGCTGGTGGATGGAGCTCACTAAGTGATAATTGAGTGTAACAGAAAGAATTCTTAGTTTTAAGCAATGTGATTTGACTTTGACAGCTTTAAGAAGAAAATAAATACAGTCGTGCATTGCTTAATGATGAGGATATATTCTGAGAAATGCATCCTTAGAGAATGTCATCATTTTATGAACAACATAGTATACTTATACAAACCTAGACAGCATAGCCTACTGCACACCTAAGCTATATGGTGTAGCCTATTGCTCCCAGGCTGTAACCCTATACAGCATGTTACTGTACAGAATACTTCAGGCAATCAGAAAACAATGGTAAATATTAGTGTGTATAAATATAGAAAAGGTACAGTAAAAATGCAGTATAAATGATTAAAAATGCTACACCTATACGCACTTACCATGAATAGAGCTTGCAGGACTGGAATTTGCTCTGGGTGAGACATTGAGTGAGTGGTGAGTGAATGAAAAGGCCTAGGACATTATTGTACACTACTGCAGACATTGTAAACACTGTACACTTACTTAGTCTACTCATGATTTATAGAAAGGTTTATTTTCCCATAATAAATTAACCTTAGCTTACTGTAACATTTTTACTTTATAAACTTTTAAATATTTTAACTTTTTGGTTCTTATGTAGTAATACTTAGCTTAAAACCCAACTATTGTACAGTTGTACAAGAATATTTTTATATTATCATTCTATAAGCTCTTTTCTATTGTATTTTTTCCTTTAAAATTTTATTTTTTCTTATATATATATATTTTTAGAGATGGGAATCTTGCTATGTCGCCAGATTTGTCTCTATCTCCTGGGCTCAAATGATCCTTTTCCCTCAGTCTCCCAAGTAGCTAGGACTATAGGCAAACCTCCCTGCTGTCTCCTCTTTTCTACTGAAGTTTATATTATTATTATTTAAGTTTTTAAACTTTTGTTAAAAAACTAAGATACAAACAAACATATTAGCCCAGGCATGCACAGTGTCAGGATCAAGACGTTACGAGGTGGTGGAAACCTTATGGGAACAAAGTTGTATCTATGTTCCATCGCTGACTGAAAAGTTGTTATGCAGGGCATGACTGTACTTGATTACTCTGCAGAGTGTAATGCTGAACTCACAAACATTGGGCATTAGATGCTGCTGCTTTTGGAAAGTGGATATTGTTTCCACTATTCCTTTTTATGTGTGACCAGAACAGATTTTACAATTGTACTTTTCCACATCACTGGCAGCTTCTAATTCCAAATCTGAAGAACATGCATGTAACTGATAGAACCCAATTCTGGTGCTTTGGCCCTAGGTTGAAAAGAGGCAGAGAAAACAAGTATTGGGGATCTTTTGCTTCTATAGCGGCGGGACAATTTGCCTAATAAATTGGGAGATTCCTAAAACATAGGGAAAGGTTATGCTGAGTGGCCAAAATAGTAGCAAACATTCTTTAGAGTTTACCTCTTGCAGTAGCACATAAACATGCAGCTTTTGTTTTCTATTTCTTCACCTCTATTGAAAAGAAATAAGATTATCTGCAGGTATCCTTCTGAAATGTAAATGGTCTATCTTCATACAAGGTTAGAACAGGGTTTCTCACCACAGCACTATTGACATTTGGTCCAGATAATTCTTTGTTGTGAGGGGCTGTCCTGTACAGTGTAGGATGTTTAGCAGCATCCCTCTCATCTACCCACTAGATGTCAGTAGCACCTCTCCCCGGGTTGTTACAATCAAAAATATCTCCAGACATTGCCAGATATCTCTGGGGGTTAAAATTGTCTCTGCTTGAGAACAACTGGACTAACTGCAAAATGCTCTTTATTTAGTGTATCCAGCTTCATGCCCAAGTTCTTTAGATGAAAAGCACATCTACTCTACTGTATTTCTGTCATATATTTATTTATTTATTTTTTTTTGAGATGGAGTTTCGCTCTTGTTGCCCAAGCTGGAAGGCAGTTGACCGATCTCAGCCCACCGCAACCTCCGCCTCCTGGGTTCAAGCAATTCTCTAGCCTCAGCCTCCTGAGTAGCTGGGATTACAGGCGGCTGCCACCACTCCTGGCTAGTGTGTGTCTGTGTGTGTGTGTGTGTCTGTGTGTGTGTGTGTGTTTAGTAGAGAAGGGGATTCACCATATTGGCCAGGGTGGTCTCAAATTCCTGACCTCAGGCGATCTACCCACCTCGGCCTCTCAAAGTGCTGGGATTACAGGTGTGAGCCACACCGCACCTGACCCAGATATATATTTTTGATATTCTATAACCTATGTACAAAATTTAAATTTTAACTATCATTAAGTATCTCCATAAAAATAGAGAGAAGGTATAAAGGAAGAAAAGAGGAAAAGCCACTTAAGTCATCTCTCATTGAGCATTAGTAATCTGTTCCTGAAAATCAGATATTTTGCCTGAAAATAATGAGGGCCTACTTTACTTTATTTTAATTAAAAAGTGTTTTGTGTTCCATGTCAACTCAAATCCCTAAATAATTTATTATCAAAGTGCCATAAACAACCGCACGTAAGTAACAAATATTATGTTAACCATTAAATGCTTCAGGCATTTCTGTAAATATTGTACAATGGCATCTTGTTAATAATATATTGCATTTTGAGAGTATAAATATATTTTTTCTCCATAAATATTGAATAAAATGTTTGTGAGAGATTGTGCTCTCCATGAAATCTGAGTGTTAGAAACCAGGAGGCCTTCTTCTGAGAGTGTTAACCAGGGAGATGTTTAAGATTTGGAAGAAACCTGAGTGTCCATCAATAGATGAATGGATAAAGAAAGTATGGTGAATATACACAATGGAGTACTATTCAGCCATAAAAACAGTGAGATCTAGCAATTTACAACAACATGGATGGAACTGGAGATCATTATGTTAAGTGAAATAAGGCGGGAAGAGAAATACAAACTTCACATGTTCTTAACTGTACATTTAAAAATAACTTAAAGAGTGTAATTGGATTGTTTTCAACTCAAAGGATAAATGCTTGAAGAGAAGGATACTCCATTCTCCATGATGTGATTATTTCACATTGCATGCCTATATCAAAATATCTCATGGACCACACAAATATATACACCTATTATGTATCTATTATGCATAGAAATTAAAAATTAAAAAATTTTAAAAGAAAGTCAATTATATTTCAATACTGCCTTGAAAAGAAATTATGACTAGAGCATGACATTCTCATTGTATTTAGGAATCTCCGTGCCTTTTCAAGCAACTATGCTACCCTCCAGATCTAGAACACTCCTGACCTTTATACTTTTATAGGACAGCCACTACTTGGATTCTTTAGTCAAATCATTAATAAACACTCAATTCCAAGAGACACCAAGGATAATTTCATGAATTTGTTTCTTATTCTGTGGTGCAGAATGCTAAAGTCTCATTCTTTATTATTAAGTGGAGATTTACTTCCTTCAGTGCCAACCTGGTTATATAACAATTTTCTTTTTTAGAGAAAGAGGGGATTTTTCCCACTTTCCTTAAGGATCTACTGTCTTTCATCTCTTCTAGTATCAAGTTTTATTTCAGTCAGAATGATCGTGACTTATTGTGGCTTAGTCACATAGAAATTAAACTTACTAAAATGATACTGGGCAGTTTCTAGAATATCTATAATACCTGAAAGGTTCAAGAATGGGGATTGGAGTTGAATAGCTTAAAATTATGCCCAGTAATCACACTGTGGAATTGTTCCAGGAAACAACTTACTGCTAGAATCCCTGGGCAGACACACTATAACTGGAACTACAAATAATAATTAAATGGGTCACTAAATACCATCATTTGAATCACTAATAAGCTTCTTCTGCATACTCAAAGTAGCTTCTGCATTCTATTGCTAGAATAGATTCTGAGCAGTTTTTTATTCTTATTAATAGCTTCTAGTTCATTCTTCAGATGGAAAAAAATTGATTGACAGAGCCACGGTCATATGCTAGACCACAGCTTTCAGGGATACTCAGAAATCAAGTAGCTGGCATTTCAGTCTCTATAACGACAGACAGGTTCTGTCTCATAAAGTGGGGTTTTCCCATAAGTGTTGCATTGGTTCATAGATTGGGTGAACAAAACAAAGAGTAAGGACTGTCCATTAGAGTTTATTCATGAATAAATACCACATAAGTCAGAATTTTACACTTTTACACACATACACCCACACACTACACACATATATATGTACCACACACATGCATATATGCATACATAGACACACACATATGTGTGTGCATGTATGTAGATATGCATGCATGTGTGTGTGCAGGGGTGAGTGAGTGAGTGCATTGTTATAACTTGATGATTTCTGGCTTTAAATAAAATAAGCCTTTGTTTTTTACTGCTACTGTTTTGAATTCATAATGGGGATTATCCTAGTTACGAAGAGGAAAATGAAAGCATTTCTTCCAAAGTAAATTAAATAAAATATAAACATGAAAATTAACATAATCTCTGAGGCAGGAATTGCCAAATCATACTTATGGATCAGTGGTGTAGTCAGCTGTTTGCCTTATTTACTATTAATGGAAAATATGGATTTAAGACATCACTGAAAATAAGTATTTTAGAATAGTCTGCCTATTTGTGACATAGTGAAACATTTTTATAATATCAAAATATAAAAACAAAGATTATTTTCAATATAAATTTTAGCTGTATACTTTTTACACATTATAACAATATACAGTTAGTGTTAAATAGAAAGATCAGAGTCAGTGGTAAAAAAGCTGTTATATGTTACAGTTTAGCGTGGTATTCACATTTTGTATTTAGGACATCTTTAAGGGACTTTTCATCTGATTAACGAGTGAATTCATTAAGCACAGGGAAAATAGTAAGAGTGCCAGCATGGTGTCTTTAGAATAATAGGGATTTGAATTCTATTTCTTTAATGACAATTTTTGAGAACCTATCACATTCAAGTATAGGACTTCTACATAATCTCTATACATTTCATTTTTATAATCTATAAAGTAAATACTAAAACACTTAGCTGATGGAGTTTTTGAGAGCAAAACAAATCTTAAAGGCAAGATTCCAAAAGATTAAAGCCTTTCCAAACCCACAGCTAATATCATACTGAATGGGCAAAAACTGGAAGCATTCCCTTTGAAAACTGGCACAAGACAGGGATGCCCTCTCTCACCACTCCTATTCAACATAGTGTTGGAAGTTCTGGCTAGGGCAATCAGGCAACAGAAAGAAATCAAGGGTATTCAGTTAGGAAAAGAAGAAGTCAAATTGTCCCTGTTTGCAGATGACATGATTGTATATTTAGAAAACCCCATCGTCTCAGCCCAAAATCTTCTTAAGCTGATAAGCAACTTCAGCAAAGTCTCAGGATACAAAATTAATGTGCAAAAATCACAAGCATTCTTATACACCAGTAACAGACAAGCAGAGAGCCAAATCAGGAATGAACTTCCATTCACAATTGCTTCAAAGAGAAT
>NW_022330454.1:0-3931 GCF_002776525.5 Piliocolobus tephrosceles | reverse complement strand
AGAAAATAGCCAAGAGAGAAAAACAAGGGAACATCTACCCTTCCTTTCAAATTTTTTAACCAACCCCCTCTTTTTTTTTTTAACCCAATTTGTTGAGCTATGATTACATTTAAAAAGCTGCACATGTTTAAGGTATGCATCTCAGTGAGTCTGGGGATAAGTATACATCATGAACACATCACTATCCTTAAGATGATAAACATATCCTTCCTCCCAAAGTCCCCCATTATTATTATTATTATTATTGGTAAGAAATTTTGGTAAGAACACAAAATCCACCCTTCTAGCAAATTTTAAGTATGCAACACAGTGTTCTTAGCTCTAAGCACTATGCTGTAAATGAGACCTCCAGAACTTACTTATACGGTGTATCTGAACCTTTGTGCTCTAACCACATCTACCCATTTCCCCTGCACCACGGCCCCTGGCAACCACCATTCTGCTCTCTGCTTTTGTGAGTGTGTCTGTTTTAGATTTCAAATACAAGTGAAATCATATAGTAATTGCCATTCTGTGGCTGGCCTGATTCATATAATGTAATGCCCTCGAAGTCCACCCATGTTGTCAGAAATGACAGGGTTTCATTATCATGTAACACTGAATAATATTCCAATGCATATGTGTATTACCCATTTATCCTGATACTCTCCCTCCACCTGCCTCCCAACAGGCCCCAGTGTGTGCTGTTCCCCTCTCAGTATCCATGTGTTCTCATTGTTCTGCTTCCACTTGTCAGTGAGAACATGTAGTGTTTGGTTTTCTGTTCCCGGGTTAGTTTGCTGAGGATAATGGCTTCCAGCTCCATCTATGTCCCTGCAAAGGACATGATCTCATTCCCTTTTATGGCTGCATAGTATTTCATGGTGTATATGCACCACATTTTCTTTATCCAGTCGATCATTAATGGACATTTGGGTTGATTCCATGTCTTTGCTATTGTGACTAGTGCTGCAATGAACATGTGTGTGCATGTATCTTTATAACAGAATGATTTATATTCCTTTGGGTATATACACAGTAATGAGATTGCTGGGTCAAGTGGTATTTCTGGTTCTAGGTCTTTGAGGAATCACCATACTGTCTTCCACAATGGTTGAACTAATTTACATTCCACCAACAGTGTAAAAGTGTTCCTATATCTCAACAGCCGCATCAGCAGGTAGTTTTATTTAAAAATTTTTTGAGAAACCTTCATACTATTATCCAAAATGGCCATAGTTATTTGTATTTCCACCACAAGTATACAAGGGTTATTTTTTATCCACATCCTCACTAATACTTGCTATTCATCTTTTTGATAACAGCTATTCTAAGAGGTGTCAGGTGACATTTCATGGTGGTTTTTATTTGCATCCCCCTGACTATTAGAGATGGTAAGAATTTTGTCATATATTTGTTGGCCATTGTCTCTCTTCTTCTGGGAAATGTCTATTCAGATCTTCACCTATTTAAAAAAAAATTTCAACTTTTATTTTAGATTCAGTGAATGCATGTGCAGGGTTTTACATTGGCACATCGTGTGATGCTGAGGCTTGGAGTATGAATGATCTTGTAACCCAGGTAGAAAACATAGTATTTCATGGTGTATACGTTTTTCAGGTCTTGGTCCCCACCTTCCCTTCCCCTTCTAGTAGTCCCCAGTATCCGTTGTTCCCATCTTTACATCCATGTATAATCAGTGCTTTGTTCTTACTTATAACTAAGAACATATAGTATTTGGTTTTCTCTTCCTGCATTATTTTAGAATAATGGCCTCTAGCTGCATCCATGTTGGTGCAAAGGACATAATGTTTTTAATGGTTGCATAGTATTCCATGGTGTACATATACTATATTTTCTCTATCCAATGATAGAGAAAATAACTATATTTTCTCTTTTCAATGATAGAGAAAATATTCATGTCTTTGCTATTGCAAATAATGCTATAATAAATATATGAGTGCACATGTCTTTATGGTAGAACAATTTATTTTCTTTTGGATACAAGGGTCAGTCCCCATGGCTGCTGTCAAGGGCTAGCGTTGAGTGCCTGCAGCTTTTCCAGGCTCAAGGTGCAAGCTGTCAGTGGATCTATCATTCTGGGGTCTGGAGGATGGTGGCCGTCTTCTCAGAGCTCCACTAGGCAGTGCCCCAGTGGGGACTCTGTGGGGGCTCCTACCCAATATTCTCCCTCTGCACTGCTGTCGTAGACATTTGCCATGAGGTCTCCACCCCAGCAGGCTTCTACTGGACATACAGGCTTTTCCATACATCTTTTGAACTCCAGGTGAAGGCTTCTGATATGGTTTGGCTCTGTGTCCCCGCCCAAATCTCACCTCCAATTGTACTCCCGTGGGAAATAATTGAATCGTGGGGGCAGTTTCTTCCATATCGTTCTCGTGGTAGTGAATAAGTTCTGCAAGTTCTGATGGTTTGATAAGGTGAAACCAGTTTTGCTTGGCTCTCATTCTCTCACTTGCCTGCTGTGATGTAAGACATGCCTTTCGCCTTCTGCCTCCCCCCAGCCATGTGGAACTGTAAGTCCTATTAAACTTATTTCTTTTGTAAATTGCCTGGTCTCAGGTATGTCTTTATCAGCAGTGCACTCCTGTACTTTGTGCAACTGCAGGTTTAATATCCCATGGAAATTGCCAACGCTTATGGCTTGCACCCTCAAAGCAGTGACCCAAACTGTGTCTGGGGCCTTTTTAGCCATGGCTGGAGCTGGAGTGGTTGGGAGGTAGAATGCTGTGAGTACTGTCCTGCACTTGCCCGGGGTGGTGCAGCCCTAGGCCCAGCCCACAAAACCAGTCTTCCCTTATAGGCCTCCAGGCCTTTGAAGGGAGGGGCTGCCACCAGCCAAGGTCTCTGCAATGCCTTTCAGGCCCTTTCTTCATTGTCTTCTATTAGCATCTGCTTTCCTTTTGGTTATGCAAATGTCTTCAGCCTGCTTGAATTTTAGAGGATACCAATGGCCTTACAAGTACCATACAACCCCTAACACTTCCTGACTTCATTTCTGCAATATATTTTATCTTTTTACATCATCATGAACATTGAAACTTTTTATATCTATTCACTTTCCATTTGTTTTCAAGTCCAGTTTACTTCCAAATAATTTTAGAATATAGAGTCTCCATAAGACTCTAGTTTGTCTGGTTTCTTGCTGTACCCCCATGACTGCGACTGCTTTCTGGTACATATGATACACTCAAAAGTACTTATGAGGCCAGATGCGGTGGCCCACGCCTGTAATCCCAGCACTTTGGGAGGCTGAGGTGGGTGGATGACGAGGTCAGAAGATCGAGACCACCCTGGCTAACACGGGTGAAACCCCGTCTCTACTAAAAAAAATACAAAAGAATAGCCGGACGTGGTGTCAGGCACCTGTAGTCCCAGCTACTCGGGAGGCTGAGGCAGGAGAATGGCGTGAACCCGGGAGGCGGAGCTTGCAGAGAGCCGAGCTAACCTGTGCTCTAACCTGGGCAACAGAGCAAGACTCCATCCCAAAAAAAAAAAAAAAAGTACTTATGAATGAAAAAAGGAATGAATCTTCCTATTTTTCCTTCAAAATAACCTTAACTCTTTGGTTTCCAACTTTATGTGGGGTTTTTAGTAGTTGTCTCAAAAATCCAATCAAATTGAACCGGGTGTGTCTCCAGAATGAAGTTTTGATGAGGTTCAGTATCTGTGCAATCGGGGCATGTCTCTTGGAATGTACTGCTGATTAGGTTTATTCATTGTTTTTTCCTATATAAGGGGAAGCCAATCAGAGGATGCATTTTCCCAGAGAAAGGGCATCAGAAGAGTTTAAGACCTTGGGGGAAGACAGTCTTGCTGCTTGCTTGTGGGACTTGCCTTGGGAGGTAGATAAGTTCACAGCATCCTCCAACTTTTTATTTTTGGTGAGTTCTCTGAGCACTGAGATGTGAACTGGCCTCGTTCCCTTATA
>NW_022330443.1:0-1183 GCF_002776525.5 Piliocolobus tephrosceles | reverse complement strand
CAGGCTTCTCTGTGGATGGTGAATTGAGATCATGCAGAGTGACTAGGTTTGGGCTCCTGGCCAGCGTGGAACCTGACACCTTGAGGTGGAACTTGACATGCCACCATGTGTACATGGCAAAGAGAATGCAGCATTCTCAGCTTCAATCCAGATGTGCTCCCGTTTTGAGGTGGGAGGTTCTGGGAGTATTGGCCGTTGGTGATTGTGCTGCCGTGGAGGACTTTGAATGCAGGCACTGGTTTGGGATAACCCTGGTTTCCTGGTCCTGTATGTGGGCATCCCTGAATATCCCAGACTGGAGGAAGGCAGGGCAGATGGGAGGGTGACAAGAGGTCAGGTGTTTCCAGCTTTGGGGACTGATGCCATCAGATGGCCGAAATCAGGATGGTGGTGGCCAGGGACCAAAGCAGGGGTGCGTGGAAGGGCCATGTTTCCCGGACCATGGGGAGGACCTCTTGAACTCTATTCCTGGGCAACAGTTCTTCCATTCTCAGGAATCTGTGCCATTGTAATTGAGTAGCAAATTCTGTAATTTCTCTAATTACTTACTGTTATGTCCCTATCCCAATGACCATGAATTAGCAAGAGTGATAACAGTTTGCCTGGTCAAACCTTACCAAGAGACACCAGTGGAACTAGTTTTAGTTGCCTCCAGTTTCCTCCAAATCAGATTCCTTAGCGGCTTGTGTCCCCACACCTGCTGCTGTTCCTCCTGGGCCTGGCAGGCACATTCCAGACATTCACATCTCAGCTCAGATGCAGGCGTGCACATTATTTATAGAAAATGGCACTGCGCTGTGATCGGCTTGAGCTGACATTCTCTAGGTGGGAGGCGGAGGTTCAAAAGTTCTAATGAGATGAAATTAGAAATATGAATTTTAAAAATTTACGTGTTATGAACTCTGTTGAGTGATTTCCTCTGAAATGAGAGACTATTTGCAGATGAGGCAGTCAGCCTGCAGCTCTCCTTAGATCTGTCCTAGACCTCAATGCCATCCTTTGGCCTCTTCCTGGGTGTGGGGTGCTCTGCTTGAAGCAAAACCAAAGGCAAGAACGTGGTCTGCATCACTACTGCAGCCAGCTCAACGCGCACACCCACTGGGAGGGGGGTTTGATCACTTAACATTTTAAATGCATTTAACATTAAACCAGCAAGTCAGCCAGTGCTTTCTGTAAGCAAGCT
>NW_022330432.1:0-7469 GCF_002776525.5 Piliocolobus tephrosceles | reverse complement strand
AGCACCATTTATTAAATAGGGAATCCTTTCCCCATTTCTTGTTTCTCCCAGGTTTGTCAAAGATCAGATGGCTGTAGATTTGTGGTATGATTTCTGAGGACTCTGTTCTGTTCCATTGGTCTATATCTCTGTTTTGTTACCAGTACCATGCTGTTTTGGTTACTGTAGCCTAGTAGTATAGTTTAAACTCAGGTAGCGTGATGCCTCCAGCTTTGTCCTTTTGACTTAGGATTGTCTTGGCAATGCGGGCTCTTTTTTGGTTCCTTATGAACTTTAAAGCAGTTTTTTTCTAATTCTGTGAAGAAACTCATTGGTAGCTTGATGGGGATGGCATTGAATCTACAAATAACCTTGGGCAGTATGGCCATTTTCACAATATTGATTCTTCCTATCCATGAGCATGGTATGTTCTTCCATTTGTTTGTGTCCTCTTTGATTTCACTGAGCAGTGGTTTGTAGTTCTCCTTGAAGAGGTCCTTTCCATCCCTTGTAAGTTGGATTCCTAGGTATTTTATTCCCTTTGAAGCAATTGTGAATGGAAGTTCATTCCTGATTTGGCTCTTTGCTTGTCTGTTACTGGTGTATAAGAATGCTTGTGATTTTTGCACATTAATTTTGTATCCTGAGACTTTGCTGAAGTTGCTTATCAGCTTAAGAAGATTTTGGGCTGAGACAATGGGGTTTTCTAAATATACAATCATGTCATCTGCAAACAGGGACCATTTGACTTCTTCTTTTCCTAACTGAATACCCTTGATTTCTTTCTCTTGCCTGATTGCCCTAGCCAAAACTTCCAACACTATGTTGAATAGGAGTGGTGAGAGAGGGCATCCCTGTCTTGTGCCAGTTTTCAAAGGGAATTTTTCCAGTTTTTGCCCATTCAGTATGATATTAGCTGTGGGTTTGTCATAAATAGCTCTTATTATTTTGAGGTACGTTCCATCAATACCGAATTCATTGAGCGTTTTTAGCATGAAGCGGTGTTGAATTTTGTCAAAAGCCTTTTCTGCATCTATTGAGATAATCATGTGGTTCTTGTCTTTGGTTCTGTTTATATGCTGGATTAGGTTTATTGATTTGCGAATGTTGAACCAGCCTTGCATCCCAGGGATGAAGCCCACTTGATCATGGTGGATAATCTTTGTGATGTGCTGCTGAATCCGGTTTGCCAGTATTTTACTGAGGATTTTTGCATTGATGTTCATCGGAGATATTTCTAAAATTCTCTTTTTTTGTTGTGTCTCTGCCAGGCTTTGGTATCAGGATGATGTTGGCCTCATAAAATGAGTTAGGGAGGATTCCTTCTTTTTCTATTGATTGGAATGGTTTTCAGAAGGAATGGTACCAGCTGCTCCTTATACCTCTGGCAGAATACAGCTGTGAATCCATCTGGTCCTGGACTTTTTTTGGTTGGCAGGCTATTAATTATTGCCTCAATTTCAGAGCCTGCTATTGGTCTATTCAGGGATTCAACTTCTTCCTGGTTTAGTCTTAGAAGAGTGTAAGTGTCCAGGAAATTATCCGTTTCTTCTAGATTTTCTAGTTGATTTCCGTAGAGGTGTTTATAGTATTCTCTGATGGTAGTTTGTATTTCTGTGGGGTCGTTGGTGATATCCCCTTTATCATTTTTTATTGCGTCTATTTGATTCTTCTCTCTTTTCTTCTTTATTAGTCTTTCTAGCAGTCTGTCAATTTTGTTGATCTCTTCAAAAAACCACCTCCTGGATTCATTGATTTTTTGGAGGGTTTTTTGTGTCTCTGTCTCCTTCAGTTCTGCTCTGATCTTAGTTATTTCTTGCCTTCTGCTAGCTTTTGAATGTGTTTGCTCTTGCCTGTCTAGTTCTTTTAATTGTGATGTTAGAGTGTCAATTTTAGATTTTTCCAGCTTTCTCTTGTGGGCATTTAGTGCTATAAATTTGCCTCTACACACTGCTTTAAATGTGTCCCAGAGATTCTGGTATGTTGTATCTTTGTTCTCATTGGTTTCAAAGAACATCTTTATTTCTGCCTTCATTTCGTTATGTACCCAGTAGTCATTCAGGAGCAGGTTGTTCAGTTTCCATGTAGTTGAGCGGTTTTGATTGAGTTTCTTAGTCCTGAGTTCTAATTTGATTGCACTGTGGTATGAGAGACAGTTTGTTATAATTTCTGTTCTTTTACATTTGCTGAGGAGTGCTTTACTTCCAATTATGTGGTCAATTTTGGAGTAAGTGTGATGTGGTGCTGAGAAGAATGTATATTCTGTTGATTTGAGGTGGAGAGTTCTATAGATGTCTATTAGGTCCACTTGGTGCAGAGATGAGTTCAATTCCTGGATATCCTTGTTAACTTTCTGTCTCGTTGATCTGTCTAATGTTGACAGTGGAGTGTTGAAGTCTCCCATTATTATTGTCTGGGAGTCTAAGTCTCTTTGTAAGTCTCTAAGGACTTGCTTTATGAATCTGGGTGCTCTTGTATTGGGTGCATATATATTTAGGATAGTTAGCTCTTCCTGTTGAATTGATCCCTTTACCATTATGTAATGGCCTTCTTTGTCTCTTTTGATCTTTGATGGTTTAAAGTCTGTTTTATCAGAGACTAGTATTGCAACCCCTGCTTTTTTTTTGTTATCCGTTTGCTTGGTAGATCTTTCTCCATCCCTTTATTTTGAGCCTATGTATGTCTCTGCATGTGAGATGGGTCTCCTGAATACAGCAGACTGATGGGTCTTGACTCTTTATCCAGTTTGCCAGTCTGTGACTTTTAACTGGCTCATTTGATCCATTTACATTTAAGGTTAATATTGTTCTGTGTGAACTTGATCCTGCCATTATGATATTAACTGGTTATTTTGCTCATTAGTTGATGCAGTTTCTTCCTAGCCTCGATGGTCTTTACATTTTGGCATGTTTTTTGCAATGGCTGGTACCGGTTGTTCCTTTCCATGTTTAGGGCTTCCTTCAGGGTCTCTTGTAAGGCAGGCCTGGTGGTGACAAAATCTCTAAGCATCTGCTTATCTGTAAAGAATTTTATTTCTCCTTCACTTATGAAACTTAGTTTGGCTGGATAGGAAATTCTGGGTTGAAAATTTTTTTCTTTAAGAATGTTGAATATTGGCCCCCACTCTCTTCTGGCTTGTAGAGTTTCTGCCAAGAGATCTGCTGTTAGTCTGATGGGCTTCCCTTTGTGGGTAACCCGAACTTTCTCTCTGGCTGCCCTTAAGATTTTTTCCTTCATTTCCACTTTGGTGAATCTGGCAATTATGTGTCTTGGAGTTGCTCTTCTGGAAGAGTATCTTTGTGGCGTTCTCTGTATTTCCTGAATTTGAATGTTGGCCTGCCCTACTAGGTTGGGGAAGTTCTCCTGGATGATATCCTGAAGAGTGTTTTCCAACTTGGTTCCATTTTCCCCCTCACTTTCAGGCACCCCAATCAGACATAGATTTGGTCTTTTTACATAATCCCATACTTGTTGCAGGCTTTGTTCATTTCTTTTTCTTCTTTTTTCTTTTGGTTTCTCTTCTCGCTTCATTTCATTCATTTGATCCTCAATCGCTGATACTCTTTCTTCCAGTTGATCGAGTCGATTACTGAAGCTTGTGCATTTGTCATGTATTTCTCGTGTCATGGTTTTCATCTCTGTCATTTCGTTTATGACCTTCTCTGCATTAATTAGTCTAGTTGTCAATTCTTCCACTCTTTTTTCAAGATTTTTAGTTTCTTTGTGCTGGGTACGTAATTCCTCCTTTAGCTCTGAGAAGTTTGATGGACTGAAGCCTTCTTCTCTCATTTCGTCAAAGTCATTCTCCATCCAGCTTTGATCCGTTGTTGGCGATGGGCTGCACTCCTTTGCAGGGGGAGATGCGCTTTTATTTTTTGAATTTCCAGCTTTTCTGCCCTGCTTTTTCCCCATCTTTGTGGTTTTATCTGCCTCTGGTCTTTGATGATGGTGGCGTACTGATGGGGTTTTTGTATAGGTGTCCTTCCTGTTTGATAGTTTTCCTTCTAACAGTCAGGACCCTCAGCTGTAAGTCTGTTGGAGATTGCTTGAGGTCCCCTCCAGATCCTGTTTGCCTGGGTATCAGCAGCAGAGGTTGCAGAAGATAGAATATTGCTGAACAGCGAGTGTACTTGTCTGATTCTTACTTTGGATGCATCCTCTCAGGGGTGTACTCCACCCTGTGAGATGTGGGGTGTCAGACTGCCCCTAGTGGGGGATGTCTCCCAGGCATGTCTCCAGACATGCCCGTAGTGGGGGATGTCTCCCAGGGGTCAGGGACCCACTTGAGCAGGCAGTCTGTCCCTTCTCAGATCTCAACCTCAGTTTTGGGAGATCCACTGCTCTCTTCAAAACTGTCAGACAGAGTCATTTGTGTCTGCACAGGTTGCTGCTGCTTTTTTTGTTGTTGTTGTTATTTAGCTGTGCCCTGTCCCCAGAGGTGGAGTCTACAGAGACAGGCAGGTTTCCTTGAGCTGCTGTGAGCTCCACCCAGTTTGAGCTTCCCAGCGGCTTTGTTTACCTACTTAAGCCTCAGCAATGGCGGGCGCCCCTCCCCCAGCCTCGCTGCTACCTTGTGGTTAGATCGCAGACTGCTGTGTTAGCAATGAGGGAGGCTCCATGGGCATGGGACCCTCCCAGCCAGGTGTGGGATATATTCTCCTGGTGTGCCTGTTTGCTTACAGCGCAGTATTGGGGTGGGAGTTACCCGGTTTTCCAGGTGTTGTGTCTCAGTTCCCCTAGTTAGGAAAAGGGATTCCCTTCCCCCTTGCGCTTCCCATCTGAGGCGATGCCTCGCCCTGCTTCAGCTCTCGCTGGTCGGGCTGCAGCAGCTGACCAGCACCGATTGTCTGGCACTCCCTAGTGAGATGACCGCAGTACCTCAGTTGAAAATGCAGAAGTCACCGGTCTTCTGTGTCGCTCGCGCCTGGAGATGGAGACTGGAGCTGTTCCTATTCGGCCATCTTTCTCCGCCACCCAATGCTGAATTTTCATAGCAAATACCACAGGATACCCATAAAGGATATTTTTCCACCGGTGGAGATTTTTATCAGTTTGAAAGGCTGCCCTGAGGGATTTAAGGAACACAATTTTTTCCGATAAACAATGGAAAATTGGTGAAAGTCATAAATCTCATGAAAATGTGTATTTTTCTCGATAATGTCACAATTTTAGGCAAAAGTATTTTAGGCTTCTAAATAGTCTCCTCAAAAAACTGTTAGAACTGATTAACAAATTCAGTAAACAAAGTTAACAAACAAGAATCAGTTGCATTTTCATATGCTAACAATGGATTATCCAAAAAGAAATTATGAAAACAATTCTACAGACAATAGTGTCAAAAAAATAAAACTTACAATAAATTTAACAAAAATAATATATCTGTGCACTGAAAACTCTAAGACGTTGATAAAAGAAACTGAAGATGACAAAAATAAATGGAAAGATATCCCATGTGCATGGGTTAGACAAATTAATATTGTTAAAATGCTTATGACCTTTTACACATAAATAGAAAAAAATAGTCTTTTTTATTATTATACTTTAAGTTCTAGGGTACATGTGCACAATGTTCAGGTTTGTTACCTATGTATACATGTGCCATGTTGGTGTTCTGCACCCATTAACTCGTCATTTACATTAGGTATATCTCCTAATGCTATCCCTCCCCCTTCTCCCCACCCCATGACAGGACCCAATGTGTGATGTTCCCTATCCTGTGTCCAAGTGTTCTCATTGTTCAATTCCCACCTATGAGTGAGAGCATGCGGTGTTTGGTTTTCTGTCCTCGCAATAGTTTGCTGGGAATGATGGTTTCCACCTTCATCCATGTCCCTACAAAGGACATGAACTCATCCTTTTTTTATGGCTGCATAGTATTTCATGGTGTGTATATATGCCAAAATTAGTATGGTAGCACAAAAGACCCTGAATAGCCAAAGCAATCTTGATCAAGAACAAGCTGAAGACAACACATTTCCTGATTTCAAACTGTATTGCAAAGCTATAGTAACAAAATAGTATGATACTGGCACAAAAACTGACTTCCATACCAGTCAGACATGAGGCCCCCTTTCAAGGCCCTAGCTTCTGGATGACATTTCTAGCCACACTCTGCCAGAAGGGAAACTGCTGCCTTAAAGGGAATGATCTGGTCCTGGCAGGATCCATCTCCTGCTGACTAAAGAGCCCTTGATCCATGAATAATCAGCGGTAATACTCAGGTAGTAACCCATAGACCTTGGGTAAGACTCAGATTTACCGGCTTCAGATAAGACTCAGCACATTCCCAACTGTGGTGGCTACAGGAAGACACTCCTTTTTTGCTTGATAAAGGTGGAGGGAAAAGTAAAGGGGACTCTGTTCTGCACCCTAGGTACCAACTTGGCCACAGGAGGACAGAGCGGCAAGTTTGCTTTTGGGATCCTTGATTCCAGTGAAAGTCCAGAAATGCTCTTGCATGGCATTTCTGGACCTGCCTTGGGCCAGAGTGGAGCCCACTGCCCTGAAAGGTGAAGTCTCAGGACAGTCATAAGCTGACTGAAGAGCCCTTGAGCCTTAAGGGAACATAAGCAGTAGTCTGGCAGTACTCTCTGTGGACCTGTGATGGTAGTGGCCATGGAGTTAGGCTCCTCTGGCTGTGGAAAGGAAAGAGAAGAGTGGAAAGGACTGTGTCTTGTGGTATGAGTGCCAGCTCAGCTGCAGTATAATATAACATGAGGTGGACTGATAAGTTTTTTTGACTCCAGTCCCTGGCTCCTACATGGCATCCCTGGACCCACCATGGGCCTGGGGGAACTTGCTACCCTGAAAGGAAGGACACAAGCACATCTGGCTTTGCCATCTTCTGATTGTAGTGCCCCAGGGCCTTGTGTGAACGTAGGTAGTATCTAGGTACTGGCTCAAGTGGGCCTTGGTTGAGACCCAGTGTTGTGCTGGCATAAGGTCTGACGAGCACAGTCTCAGTGGTCGTGGCCACTGGGATGCTTGTGTCACCCCACCCTCAGTTGCAGGTGGATCAGGACAAAGACAGAGACTTTGTTTGGGAGAAAGTAAGGGAAGTACACAAGAGTCTTTGACTGGTAATCAATAGAATTTTTCTGAGTCTTATTCAAAAATATCAAGATGGTACATGTGTTAGTCTAGAAAAACCACAGCATTAGTGGACTTGGGGTGCCCACTAATGCAAACATAACTTAGATCATAACAACCAAGTCCATTCAAATACCTGGAAAACTTTCCCAAGCAGGATGGGTATAAACAAACACAAAATGTGAAGATTACAATAAATACCTAACTCTTCAATGCCCAGAACTGACAAATATCCACAAGCATCAAGACCATCCAGGAAAACATGACCTCACCAAACGAACTAAATATGAAACCAGGGACCAATGCTTCAGAAACAGAAATGTGACCTTTCAGAAAGAGAATTGAAAATAGTTACTTTGTAGTAGCATAATTTATAATCCTTTGGGTATATACCCAGTAGT
>NW_022330421.1:0-3255 GCF_002776525.5 Piliocolobus tephrosceles | reverse complement strand
AGTTTCTTTGCGCTGGGTATGTAATTCCTCCTTTAGCTCTGAGAGGTTTGATGGACTGAAGCCTTCTTCTCTCATCTCGTCAAAGTCATTCTCTGACCAACTTTGATCTGTTGCTGGCGATGGGCTGTGCTCCTTTGCAGGGGGAGATGCGCTCTTATTTTTTGAATTTCCAGCTTTTCTGCCCTGCTTTTTCCCCATCTTTGTGGTTTTATCTGTCTCTGGTCTTTGATGATGGTGACGTACTGCTGGGGTTTTGGTATAGGTGTCCTTCCTGTTTGATAGTTTTCCTTCTGACAGTCAGGACCCTCGGCTATAGGTCTGTTGGAGATTGCTTGAGGTCCACTCCAGACCCTGTTTGTCTGGGTATCAGCAGCAGAGGTTGCAGAAGATAGAATATTGCTGAACAGCGAGTGCACCTGTCTGATTCTTGCTTTGGAAGCTTCCTCTCAGGGGTGTACTCCACCCTGTGAGGTGTGGGGTGTCAGACTGCCCCTAGTGGGGGATGTCTCCCAGTTAGGCTACTCAAGGGTCAGGGACCCACTTGAGCAGGCAGCCTGCCCCTTCTCAGATCTCAACCTCCGTGTTGGGAGATCCACTGCTTTCTTCAAAGCTGTCAGACAGAGTCGTTCGCGTCTGCACAGGCCTCTGCTGCTTCCCCTGTTATTTTTTAGTTGTGTCCTGTCCCCAGAGGTGGAGTCTACAGGTTTCCTTGAGCTGCTGTGAGCTCCACCCAGTTCGAGCCAGCTTCCCAGTGGCTTTGTTTACCTACTTAAGCCTCAGCGATGGCGGGCGCCCCTCCCGCAGCCTCGCTGCTGCCTTGTGGTTAGATTGCTGCAGACTGCTGTGTTAGTAAGGAGGGAGGCTCCATGGGCGTGGGACCCTCCCCGCCAGGTGTGGGGTATATTCTCCTGGTGTGCCGGTGTGCTTACCGCGCAGTATTGGGGTGGGAGTTACCCGATTTTCCAGGTGTTGTGTGTCTCAGTTCCCCTGGCTAGGAAAAGGGACTCCCTTCCCCCTTGCGCTTCCCAGGTGAGGCGATGCCTCGCCCTGCTTCAGCTCTCGCTGGTCAGGCTGCAGCAGCTGACCAGCACCGATTGTCCGGCACTCCCGAGTGAGATGACCCCAGTACCTCAGTTGAAAATGCAGAAATCACCGGTCTTCTGTGTCGCTCACGCTGGGAGATGGAGACTGGAGCTGTTCCTATTCGGCCATCTTGCTCCGCCCCCCCGGAAAATTTATAGCTTGAAATGTTTATGTTAGAAAGAAAGTAATAAAACCATGATCTCAGTTCATCTTAAGAATCTAGAAAAAGAAGAGCACATTAACCCTAATGAAAGGAGAAGTAGGGAAATAATACAGAGCAATAGTCAATGTAGTGGGAAACAGACAAGCAATAGAGAGAATTAGCAAAGCTAAGAGATGAGTCTTCAACTTGATTAATACAATCCATAAACACCTAACAAGACTGATCAAGAAAAGAGTTAAAACACAAATAGCCAGTACCAAAAATGATAGAAGGATTATCACTACAGATCCTATGGATATCTCACAGGAAATAGGAAAATGTTATGATAAACTTTATGCCAATAAATTCAACAGTTTAGATGAAAGAGCCAAATAATTTGAAAAAATAGTATTAAAATTGACACCAGATAACATAGTAAGTCTAAATATCCCTATGTCTATTTTAAAATTGAATTTGTTATAGAAAATTTTCCCATAAAGACAGTTCCAAGCCCAGATATCTTCACTGGTTAATTCTATCAAACTTGTAGAGAAGATATATTATCAATCATACACAACTTCTTTCAGAAAATAGAGGAGAAGGAGACACTTCTCAACTCATTTTATATGGCCACCATAATCATCATACCAAAACCAAGAAAAGAAAATTATAGGCCAATATCACTCACAAACGCAGACATATAACTCCTTTAAGAATTAGTTGGAAATAAAAACTAACAATACATAAAAAAATGCACCCTGACCAAATGAGGTTATCTAAGGAATTCAGGTACAAAGTTAATTTAACATTCAAAAATAAGTCAATACACTGTAGTCAATTCATAGCAAAGTATTTTCTTTGAAATAAATTACAAATGTAAGATGGATGAGTAAAGGAATGGATAGAGAAATAGATATACGATAAAGCAAGTATAGTAAAAGATTAATGGTATAATGTAGTTGGTGCGTATATGGTTCACCAAAAATTCCTTTCACTTTGGCCATACCATTTGAAAATAAATTTTCGTAACAAAATTATGGAGAAAACAAATCAATTTAACCCACCATATTAATAGCATAAAGATGAAAAAACATGACCACTTCAATAGATACAGAAAAAGCATTTGAAAAATCCAATACTCATTTATGATTTTTTTAAACTCTCAAGTAGGTATAGAAGGGAACTTCCTTAATCTGAGGAAAGACATCTCCCAAAATTTATATCTAGCATCATACTTAGTAATGAAATAGTGAATTTCATCATTAAATTTTTCTTCACCTTAAGATAGGAAAAAAGCAAGGATATCTACTCTTATCATTTCTATTCAACACTGTACTGGTAATTCTAGTCATTGCAATAAATCAAGAAAAGGAAATAAAAGGCATGCCAGTATGATAAGAAGAAATACAACTGTCATTTACATATGACATTATTTTTACAGAGAATTTACAAAACAACTATTAGAACTAATAAATGAGTTTATCAACATCTCAAGATGCAAGATCAATACAGAAATCAATTTATTTTTAGATGCTACTAGCAAAATAGAAAAATAAATATTTCAAAAATCAGTTTATAATAGTGTTTTAAGACATAAAATACTTAAGAATAAATCTACCAAAAGACATCTAATACCTGTACATTGAAAATTATGGAAAAATGATAAGAGTATTTAAAGAAAACTTAAAAATTGGAGAGCCAGGTGCAGTGCTGTAATCCTAGCACTTTGGGATGCTGAGGTGGAGAGGATCACTTGAGGCCAGGAGTTCAAGACCAGCCTAGGTAACACAGTGAGACCCTGTTTCTATAAAACATTTAAAAAAATTAGCCAGGCATGGTGGTGCACGCCTGTAGCCCCAGCAACTTGGGAGGCTGAGGCAGGAGGATCTCTTGAGCCCAGGAATTCAAGGCTGCAGTGAGTTATGATTGTGCAATTGCACTTCAGCCTAGGTGGCAGAGTGACCCTGTCTCAAAAAAAAAAAAAAAAAAAAAAAAGAGATACGCCATGTTCTTGGATTGGAAGACTCAAT
>NW_022330420.1:0-5147 GCF_002776525.5 Piliocolobus tephrosceles | reverse complement strand
TATTTCCCAGTTTGGAAAGTCTGTCTTTGTTAAATCTGCGAAGAGATATTAACTGGCAACCAGAAGCCTGTGACAAGCAAGGAAATGTCTTCCGTTGAAAATTGGAGAGAAGGTTTCTGAACAACTCTTTTGTGATGCTTGTATACATCTCATAGAGTAAAATGATTCTTTGGATTGAGCAGTTTCAAATCACTGTTTCTGTAGAATCTGAAAAAGGACGTTTGGGAATGCTCTTTAGGATATCCTGAAAAAGAAATAAGTTCAGATAAAAATCAGAAGAAGCTTTCTGTGAAACTGCTCTGTGTCGTGTGAATTCTGCACTCACAGCTAAGCTTCTCTTTTCATTGAGTAGTATTCTAACACTTTTTATGTTTAGTCTGCAAAGGGATATTCGGGAGTGCTTTGAGGCTTACGGTGAAAAAGGAAATATCTTCAGATAGAAAGTGGAGAGAAGCTTTCTGAGGAGCTTCTTTGTGACATGTGCATTCCACTCACAGAATTATATGTTTCTTCTGATAGAGGATTGGGGAATACCTTTTGGAGAAAAAGCTACCAATGAACATTTGGGAGTACATGGACGGCTATGGTGAAAAAGGAAATATCCTAGACAAAAACTGGAAAGAAGCTTTCTGTGAAACTGCTTTGTGATAGATATGTTTATGCATCTCATATAGATAAAACTTTCTTTCTATTATGCAGTTTTGAAATGCCGACATGGACGGATTTGCGAAGGGACATTCGGGAGAAAAACGGCTTTGTGATGTGTGCATTCCACTCAGGGAGTTTTACCTCTTTTCTCATAAGACAGTGTTTGAACACTGTCCCTGTAAAACTGAAAAAGTGATATTTCAGAGCTCATTGAAGACTATGGTGAAAAGTGAACTATCCTCAAATAAAAACGAGAAAGAAACATTACGAGAAACTGCTCTCTGATATATGCATTCACTTCACAGTGCTAAAGCTTGCTCTACATTGCCCAGTTTGGAAACTCTGTCTTTGAGTAATCTGCAAAGGGATATTTAGTGGCACCCAGAGACCTGTGGTGAGCAAGGAATGTCTTCCGTTAAAAATTAGGGAGAATTTTCTGAGCAACTGCTTTGTGACTTGTGTATTCATCTGTTAGAATTAAATCATTATTGGGATTGAGCAGTTAGAAATCACTGTTTCTGTGAAATCTGAGGAAGGACATTTGGGAATGCTCTTTAGAATATGGAGAAAGAACTATCCTCAAATAATAACCAGAAGGAAGCTTTCTGTGCAACTGCTTTGTGTGGTTTGAATTCCTGTTGCTCAGTTAAGCTTCTCTTTTCATTGAGCAGTTTTCTAACACTGTGTTTTTTTAGCGTGTGAAGGGATATTCAGGAACACTTTGAGGCTTACAGTGAAAAAGGAAATATGTTCAGATAGAAACAGGAGAGAAGTTTTATGAGGAGATGCTTTGTGACATGTGCATTTAACTCAGTTTATACCTCTGTTCTCATATGGCATCGGGGAAGCCCTTTTGGAGAAATAGGTAACCAGGTATATTTGGGAGGATATTGACACCTATGGTGAAAAGGGAAATAGCCTCAGACAAAAAGAGAAAGAAAACTTTCTGTGAAACTACTCTATATTATGTGTATTCATCTCACATATATAAAGCTTCCTTTACATTACGCAGCATGGAAACTCTGTCATGGACGGATCCACAAAGGGACATTCAGGAGCACATTCAGGACTAGGATTAAAAAAAGGAAGTTTCATCAGATAAAAACGGCAAAGAAACTTTCTGTGAACCTGCTTTTTGCTATGTGTATTAATCTCACAAACACAAAGTTTTTTATGTTAAGCAACTTGGAAACTAAGTCATGGACTGATCCACGAAGGGACATTCAGGAGCACCTTCAGGACTCTGCTGAAAAAGGAAATATCTTCAGATAAAAACTGGAAATAGGAGATATCTTCAGATAAATACTGGACAGAAGCTTTCCTATAAACTGCTTAGTGATGTATGCATTCCACTCAGGGAGTTATACCTCTTTCCTTTTAAGGCAGTGTTTGAACACTGTTCCTGTAAAACTGAAAAAGTAATATTTCAGAGTGCATAGAAGACTGTGTTGAAAAGTGAAATATCCTGAAATAAAACCCAGAGAGAAGCGTTCCAGGAAACTGCTGTCTGACATGTGCATTCATTTCAGAGAGTTGAATCTTACGCTACATTTCCCAGTTTGGAAAGTCTGTCTTTGAGGATTCTGTGAAGGGATATTAAGTGGTGACTGGAGGCCTGTGATGAGCAAGGAAATGTCTTCCGTTGAAAACTGGAGAGTTGCTTTCTGAGCAACTACCTTGTGATGTGTGTATTCATCTCATAATGTTAAATCATTCTTTGGATTGAGCAGTTTGAAATCACTCTTTCTCTGCAACCTGAGAAAGGACATTTGAGAATGCTCTTAAGAATATGCTGAAAAAAAATTCTTCAATAAAAACCAGAAGAAATTTTTCTGTGAAACTACTCTGTGTCATGTGAATTCTACTAGCACAGTTAAGCTTCTGTTTTCCTTGAGCTGTATTCAAACACTGTTTAGTTTAGTCAGCTAAGGGATACTCAGGAGCGCTTTGTGGCTTATGGTGAAAATGGAAATATCTTCAGATGGAAACTGGGGAGAAGATTTCCGAGGAGATGCTTTATGACCTGTGCATTCCACTCACAGAGGTATACTTTTCTTCTGATAGAGGATTGGGGAATCCCTTTTGGAGAAAAAGCTAACAGGGACATTCGAGAATATATGGACAGCTATGGTGGATAAGGAAATATCCACACACAAAAACTGGAAAGAAGTTTTCTGTGAAACTGCTTTGTGATAGATATGTTTATCCATCTTACATAGACAAAACTTTCCTTATATTACGCAGCTGAAAACTCTGTCATGGACATATCCCAGAAGAGACGTTCGGGAGCACATTCAGGACTATGGTGAAAAAGAAAATATGCTCAGATAAAAACTGGAAAGAAGCTTTCTCTGAATCTGCTTTTTGCTATGTTTATTCATCTCACATAGATAAAGCTTTCTTTACATTACACAGCTTGGAAACTCCGTCATGGATGGAACCGCGAAGGGATATTCGGGATCACATTTGGGCCTAAGGGGTAAATGGAAATATCGTCAGATAAATCCTGGAGAGAAGATTTCTGAGAAACTGCTTGGTGGTGTGTGCATTCCACTCAGGGAGTTATACCTTTCTTCTTATAAGGCACTGTTTGAACACTGTTTTTGTAAAACTAAAAAAGTGATATTCGGAGCACATTGAAGACTATGGCGAAAAGTGAAATGTCGTCAAATAAAACCCAGAAAGAAATATTCCAAAAAACTGCTCTCTGACATGTGAATTCATTTCACAGTGTTAAAGCTTTCGCTACATTTCCCAGTTTGGAAAGTCTGTCTTTGAGGATTCTGCGAAGGGGTATTAAGTGGCAACTGGATGCCTGTTGTGAGCAAGGAAATGTCTTCCGTTGAAAATTGGAGAGAAGCTTTCTGAGCAACTCTTTTGTGATGTTTGTATTCATCTCATAGAGTTAAATCATTCTTTGGATTGAGCAGTTTGAAATTCACTGTTACTGTGGAATCTGAGAAAGGACATTTGGGAACGCTCTTAGAATATCCTGAAAAAGAAATAACCTCAGGTACAAAACAGAAGGAAGCTTTCTGTGAAACTACTCTGTGTCACGTGAATTCCGCTTGCAGAGTTAATCTTCTCTTTCATTGGGCAGTATTCTAACTCTGTAGTTGTTTAGTCTGTGAAGGGATAATCGGGAGTGCTTTGAGGCTTATGGTGAAAACGGAAATATCTTCAGATAGAAACGGAAGAGAAGATTTCTGAGGAGCTGCTTTGAGACGTGTGCATTCCACTCACACAGTTATACTTTTCTTCTCATAGAGGATTGGGTAATCCCTTTTGGAGAAAAAGCTACCAGGGGACTTTCAGGAGTATATGGGAGGCTATTGTGAAAAAGGAAATATCCCCAGACAACAAATGGAAAGAAAATTTCTGTGAAACTGCTTTGCAATAGATATGTTTATTCATCTCATATAGACAAAACTTTCTTTCTTTTATACAGTTTTGAAACACCGTCATGGACAGATTCATGAAGGGACATTCGGGAGCAGATTCAGGCCTATGGTGATATCTTCAGATAAAAACTGGAGAAAAGCTTTCGGAGAAACTGCTTTGTGATGTGTGCATTCCACTCAGGCAGTTATACGTCTTTTCCCATAAGGCAGTGTTTGAACACTGTTTCTGTAAAATTGAAAAAGTGATATTTTGGAGTGCTTTTTAGCTTATGGCGAATAGTGAAATATCCTCAAATGAAACCTAGAAAGAAGCGTTCCAAGAAACTGCTCTGATATGTGTATTCACTTCACAGAGGTAAAGCTTACTATGCATTGCCCAGTTTAGAAACTCTGTGTTTGAGGAATCTGTGAAGGGATATTATGTGGTGCCCGGAGGCTTCTGGTGAGCAAGGAAGCGTCTTCCGATGAAAACTGGAGAACCTTTCTGAGCAACTGCTTTGTGATGTGTGCATTCATCTCATGGAGTTAAACCATTCTTTAGATTGAGCTGTTTGAAATCACTGTTTTTATGGAATCTGAGGAAGGACATTTGGGAATGCACTTTAGAATATCGAGAGACACATATCCTCAGGTAAAATCCAGAAGGAATCTTTCTGCGAAACTGCTCTGTGTCGTCTTAATTCCTCTCATTCATTTCAGCCTCTCTTTTCATTGAGCAGTTTTCTAATCCTGTTTATGTTTAGCATGTGAAGGGATATTCAGTAGCGCTTTGAGGCTTATGGTGAAAAAGGACATGTATTCAGACCGAAACTGGAGAGAAGCTTTCTGAGTAACTCCTTTGTGACATGTACATTCCACTCACAGTGTTATACCTCCCTTCCCATACAGCATCGTGGAAACTCTTTTGGAGAAAAAGGTACCAAGTGGTATTCAGGAGTATGTTGATGCCTATGGTGAAAACAGAAATAGCATGAGACAAAAACTGGAAAGAATCTTTCTATAAAACTGCTCTGTGATATGTGTATACATCTCACATAGATAAAGCTTTCTTTACATAACGCAGCTTGGAAACTCTGTCATGGACGGATTCACGAAGGG
>NW_022330409.1:0-1659 GCF_002776525.5 Piliocolobus tephrosceles | reverse complement strand
ATTTGTTGGCTGTATGAATGTCTTCTTTTGAGAAATGTCTGTTCATATCATTTCCCCACTTTTTGATGGGGTTGTTTGTTTTTTTCTTGTATATTTGTTTGAGTTCTTTGTAGATTCTGGAAATTAGCCCTTTGTCAGATGAGTAGTTTGCAAAAAGTTTCTCCCATTCTGTAGGTTGCCTGTTCACTCTGATGGTAGTTTCTTTTGCTGTGCAGAAGCTCTTTAGTTTAATTAGATCCCATTTGTCGATTTTGGCTTTTGCTGCCATTGCTTTTGGTGTTTTAGACATGAAGTCCTTGCCCATGCCTATGTCCTGAATTTTCTTCTAGGGTTTTTATGGTAATAGGTCTAACATTTAAGTCTCTAATCCATCTTGAATTAATCGTCGTATAAGGAGTAAGGAAAGGATCCAGTTTCAGCTTTCTACTTATGGCTAGCCAATTTTCCCAGCACCATTTGTTAAATAGAGAATCCTTTCCCCGTTTCTTGTTTCTCTCAGGTTTGTCAAAGATCAGATGGCTGTAGATGTGTGGTATTATTTCTGAGGACTCTGTTCTGTTCCATTGGTCTATATCTCTGTTTTGGTACCAGTACCATGCTGTTTTGGTTACTGTAGCCTTGTAGTATAGTTTGAAGTCAGGTAGCATGACGCCTCCGGCTTTGTCCGTTTGACTTAGGATTGTCTTGGCAATGCGGGCTCTTTTTTGGTTCCATATGAACTTTAAAGCAGTTTTTTCCAATTCGGTGAAGAAACTCATTGGTAGCTTTATGGGGATGGCATTGAATCTACAAATAACCTTGGACAGTATGGCCATTTTCACAATATTGATTCTTCCTATCCATGAGCATGGTATGTTCTTCCATTTGTTTGTGTCCTCTTTGATTTCACTGAGCAGTGGTTTGTAGTTCTCCTTGAAGAGGTCCTTTACATCCCTTGGATTCCTAGGAAACAGTTACCAAGTAACAGTTACTGAGGGTATTTCTTCCTCCATATTCTAAGGATCGTTCCCAAATGTACTTATTCAGATTCCACAAAAACGGTGATTTCAACCTTCTCAAACCGAAGAATGGATTGACTCTATGAGACGAATACACACATCACAAAGCAGTGGCTCAGAATGTTTCTCTGCAGGTTTCATCGGAAGGGATTTCCTCACTCACCACAAGCCTCTGGGCGTCACTAAGTATCCCTTCACAGATTCTTTGAACACAGAGTTTCGAAACTGGGCAACATAGAGTAAGCATTAACCCTCTGAAGAGAATGCACATATCAGAGAGCAGATCCTGGAGTGCTTCTTCCTCAATTTTATTTCAGTATGTTTCACTATTCGCCATAGTCCTCAATGCGTTCTGAAGCATCACTTTTTCGGATTCACAGGAACAGTGTTCAAAAACTGCCTTGTGAGAAAAGACTTAAAACTCCCTGTGTGGAGTGCATACATCACAAAATAATTTCTCAGAATGCTTCTCTCCAGTTTTTATCTGAAGATATCTCCTCCTTCACTGTAGGCCTGAAGTGTTCCCGAATGTCCCTTCATGGATCTGTGCATGACGGATTTTCCAAACTGCGTAATATAATTAAAGTTTTAACTATGGGAGATGAATAAATATGTGTAACACAAAGCAGTTTCACAGAAATCTTCTTTCCAGTTTTTGTCT
>NW_022330400.1:0-1138 GCF_002776525.5 Piliocolobus tephrosceles | reverse complement strand
TTTTCAACCTCCTCAGTTTGTTTAACCTCCTCAGTTTGTTTAACCTCTTCAACTTGTTTAACTTCTTTAACCTCCTCAATTTGTTTAACCTGCTTCAACTGTTCAACCTGGTCAGCTGTCGCTACAACCTTCGCTTCATCTTTCAACTGAACTAGGTGATGCGAATCTACTAAGGTTTTGTTTGCTTCAGTTACATCAATTTCTTTTATTTTTTTTTTAAATTTATACTATAGGATTCATCGCATGTAACGTCTTTTTTTTTATCACTCTCAGGATGGGTAACATAAATAGGCATTGTTAGTGTTTGATTAGTTTTGTTTGCACACGTATTATATAATTTAGTTTTTATGGATTGATCTAACTCGTGATTTTCTACTACATCAAATTCAGTAGAAGTAGTAGTAGTAGTAATGATAATATTATTTTGAAATGTTTGTTTTTCTTTTAAAATAGTATCTTTTTTTATTTCTTCTATTTTTTTAAGTTGAGTACCATTTGTATAATTTATATTATCATTTTTTGCTTCGTCATGTACTGTTATATTAACATTTGAATCATTAGAAATATTTATATTATTATCTTTTTTTATTTTATTGATGTTAAGTTCATTACTATTTTTAAGGTACAATCAGGTTTGACAATACAATTATCTAATGTAACATTACCTACGCTTATAACTTCGAAACCTTTTATATTTTTTTCATATTGTTCTGGTAATAATGTAGCAGTTTCATTTTTATTATCTATAGTTTTGTTAGTTGTATCATTATAAAGAACAGATTGTTGTGCTACTTTTGTTTGGCAGATTTCTGAATTATTATTTTTTTTCAACACATGTAAATGAACCTTCATCATGTTTTGTGAGATCATGCATGTTAGAGTCTTGTATATTTTTTAAATTTAATTCGTTGGATGGATCGGATGGGGGTTTGTTATGTGTGCAATCTGTATTTTTTTCATTTTCAGTTATAAAATTTTTGTTTTTGACACATTCAAAATTAGTTTGTTGGTTATTTTTATTGTCGATGACTTTATCTGTAATAGTATCAGTTTCATACTGTGTACTAACGTCTACTCTTTCTTTTGAAAAATTTTTATTTTCGTGATCTTCACTTGTTACTTTAAAAAAGTATGTTGA
>NW_022330399.1:0-1139 GCF_002776525.5 Piliocolobus tephrosceles | reverse complement strand
TTTTCAACCTCCTCAGTTTGTTTAACCTCCTCAGTTTGTTTAACCTCTTCAACTTGTTTAACTTCTTTAACCTCCTCAATTTGTTTAACCTGCTTCAACTGTTCAACCTGGTCAGCTGTCGCTACAACCTTCGCTTCATCTTTCAACTGAACTAGGTGATGCGAATCTACTAAGGTTTTGTTTGCTTCAGTTACATCAATTTCTTTTATTTTTTTTTTTAAATTTATACTATAGGATTCATCGCATGTAACGTCTTTTTTTTTATCACTCTCAGGATGGGTAACATAAATAGGCATTGTTAGTGTTTGATTAGTTTTGTTTGCACACGTATTATATAATTTAGTTTTTATGGATTGATCTAACTCGTGATTTTCTACTACATCAAATTTAGTAGAAGTAGTAGTAGTAGTAATGATAATATTATTTTGAAATGTTTGTTTTTCTTTTAAAATAGTATCTTTTTTTATTTCTTCTATTTTTTTAAGTTGAGTACCATTTGTATAATTTATATTATCATTTTTTGCTTCGTCATGTACTGTTATATTAACATTTGAATCATTAGAAATATTTATATTATTATCTTTTTTTATTTTATTGATGTTAAGTTCATTACTATTTTTTAAGGTACAATCAGGTTTGACAATACAATTATCTAATGTAACATTACCTACGCTTATAACTTCGAAACCTTTTATATTTTTTTCATATTGTTCTGGTAATAATGTAGCAGTTTCATTTTTATTATCTATAGTTTTGTTAGTTGTATCATTATAAAGAACAGATTGTTGTGCTACTTTTGTTTGGCAGATTTCTGAATTATTATTTTTTTCAACACATGTAAATGAACCTTCATCATGTTTTGTGAGATCATGCATGTTAGAGTCTTGTATATTTTTTAAATTTAATTCGTTGGATGGATCGGATGGGGGTTTGTTATGTGTGCAATCTGTATTTTTTTCATTTTCAGTTATAAAATTTTTGTTTTTGACACATTCAAAATTAGTTTGTTGGTTATTTTTATTGTCGATGACTTTATCTGTAATAGTATCAGTTTCATACTGTGTACTAACGTCTACTCTTTCTTTTGAAAATTTTTTATTTTCGTGATCTTCACTTGTTACTTTAAAAAAGTATGTTGA
>NW_022330398.1:0-5322 GCF_002776525.5 Piliocolobus tephrosceles | reverse complement strand
GGAACAGAACGGAGCCTTCAGAAATAATGCCACACATCTACAACCATTTGATTGAGTTTCTTAGTCCTGAGTTCTAGTTTGATTGCACTGTGGTCTGAGAGACAGTTTGTTATAATTTCTGATCTTGTGTATTTGGAGAGGAGTGCTTTATTTGCAATTATGTGGTCAATTTTGGAATAAGTATGATGTGGTGCTGAGAAGAATGTATATTCTGTTGATTTGGGGTGGAGAGTTCTGTAGATGTCTATCAGGTCTGCTTGCTGCAGAGATGAGTTCAATTCCTGGATATCTTTGTTAAATTTCTGTCTCGTAGATCTGTCTAATGTTGACAGTGGAGTGTTGAAGTCTCCCATTATTAATGTATGGGAGTCTAAGTCTCTTTGTAAGTCTCTAAGGACTTGCTTTATGAATCTGGGTGCTTCTGAATTGGGTGCATATATATTGAGTATAGTTAGCAGTTCCTGTTGAATGATCCCTTTACCTTTATATAATGGCCTTCTTTGTCTCTTTTGATCTTTGATGGTTTAAAGTCTGTTTCATCAGAGACTAGTGTTGCAAACCCTGCTTTTTATTGTTCTCCATTTGCTTTGTACATCTTCCTCCATCCCTTTATTTTGAGCCTATGTATGTGTCTGCATGTGAGATGGGTCTCCTGAATACAGCAAACTGATGGGTCTTGACTCTTTATGCAGTTTGCCAGTCTGTGTCTTTTAATTGGAGCATTTAGTCCATTTACATTTAAGGTTAATATTGTTATGTGTGAACTTGATCCTGCCATTATGATATTAACTGGTTATTTTGCTCATTAGTTGATGCAGTTTCTTCCTCGCCTCAATGGTCTTTACATTTTGGAATGTTTTTGCAATGGCTGGTACTGGTTGTTCCTTTCCATGTTTAGGGCTTCCTTCAGGGTCTCTTGTAAGGCAGGCCTGGTGGTGACAAAATCTCTAAGCATTTGTTTATCTGTAAAGGATTTTATTTCTCCTTCACTTATGAAACTTAGTTTGGCTGGATATGAAATTCTGGGTTGAAAATTCTTTTCTTTAAGAATGTTGAATATTGGCCCCCACTCTCTTCTGGCTTGGAGAGTTCCTGCCAAGAGATCTGTTGTTAGTCAGATGGGCTTCCCTTTGTGGGTAACTGGACCTTTCTCTCTGGCTGCCCTTAAAATTTTTTCCTTCATTTCCAATTTGGTGAATCTGGCAATTATGTGTCTTGGAGTTGCTCTTCTCGAGGAGTATCTTTGTGGCGTTCTCCATATTTCCTGAGTTTGAATGTTGGCCTGCCCTACTAGGTTGGGGAAGTTCTCCTGGATGATATCCTGAAGAGTGTTTTCCAACTTGGTTCCATTTTCCCCCTCACTTTCAGGCACCCCAATCAGATGTAGATTTGGTCTTTTTACATAATCCCATACTTCTTGCAGGCTTTGTTCATTTGTTTTACTTCTTTTTTCTTTAGATTTCTCTTCTTGCTTCATTTCATTCATTTGATCCTCAAGTGCTTATACTCTTTCTTCCAGTTGATAGAGTCGATAACTGAAACTTGCGGATTTGTCGCGTATTTCTCGTGTCATGGTTTTCATCTCTATCAGTTTGTTTATGGCCTTCTCTGCATTAATTATTCTAGTTATCAATTCTTCCACTCTTTTTTCAAGATTTTTAGTTTCTTCTCGCTGGGTACTTAATTCCTCCTTTAGCTCTGCGAAGTTTGAGGACTAGAGTCTTCTTCTCTCATCTCGTCAAAGTCAGTCTCTGTCCAGATTTGATCCATTGCTGGAAATGAGTTGTGTTCCTTTGCAGGGGGAGATGCGCTCTTATTTTTTGAATTTCTAGTTTTTTGCCCTGCTTTTTCCCCATCTTTGTGGTTTTATCTGCCTCTGGCCTTTGATGATGGTGACATACTGATGGGGTTTTGGTGTGGGTGTCCTTCCTGTTTGTTAGTTTTCCTTCTAACTGTCAGGGCCCTTAGCTCTAGGTCTGTTGGAGATTGTTTGAGGTACACTCCAGACCCTGTTTTCCTGGGTATCAGCAGCAGAGGCTACAGAAGATAGAATATTGCTGAACAGCAATTGCACCTGTCTGATTCTTGCTTTGGAAACTTCCTCTCAGGGGAACTGAGACACACAACACCTGGAAAATCAGGGGAACTGAGACACACAACACCTGGAAAATCAGGTAACTCCTACCCCAATGCTACCAGTTCCCCTGGCTAGGAAAAGGGATCCCTTCCCCATTGCACTTCCCAGATGAGGCGATGCCTCACCCTGCTTCCGCTCTCACTGGTCGGGCTGCAGCAGCTGACCAGCACAGATCGTCTGGCAATTCTTAGTGAGATGAACCCAGTAGCTCAGTTTAAAATGCAGAAATCACCTGTCTTCTGTGTCACTCGCACTGGGAGCTGGAGACTGGAGCTATTCGTATTCAGCCGTCTTGCTCCGCCACCTTCTTTCTACTTTTTATCTGAGGATATTTACTAAGTCAACTTAGGCTTCAATGTGATTCAAAATATCCCTTTGTAGATTCCATGAAAACAGTGTTAACCTACTGCTCAATGAAAAGAACAGTGTAACTCTGTGAGATGAATTCATACATCACAAAGCAGTTTCTCAGAAAGCTTCTTTCTACTTTTTCTTTGAGGATATTCCTTTTTTCACCATAGGCCTCACTGCACTTGCGAATACCCCTTTGCTGTTTCCACAAAAACTGTTTTACCAAACTGCTCCATTGAAGGAAACGTGTACCTCTATGAGATTAATTCCCGCATCACAAAGAAGTTTCTTGGAACACTTCTTTCTAGTTTGTATCTGAAGATATATACTTTGTCACCATAGGCTCCAATGTGATCCAAATTATCCCTTCTCACTTTTCCCTAAAACAGTACTACCAAACTGCTCCACCAATAGAATCGTGTAACTCTGTGTGATGAATTCACAAATCACAAAGCAATTTATGAGATTTATTTATTGTTTAAATTTCCTTTATCACCATAAGCTTCAATTTATTGTCTAAATTTATTCAATTTATTGTAAATTTATTGTCTAAATTGTCTTCAATTTATTGTCTAAATTTCCTTTATCACCATAAGCTTCAATGCACTCAGAAATATCACATTGCAGATTCAACAAAAACAGTGTTATCAAACTGCTCAATGAAAAATGGCAGTGTAATTCTGCAAGATGAATTCACACATCACAAAGCAGTTTCTCAGAAAGCTTCTTTCTAGTTTTTATATAAGGGTATTTTCTTTGTTACCATAAGTTTCAATGCGCTCTGAAATATCCCGTTGCAGATTCCAAGAAATCAGAGTGAGCAAATGGCTCAATGAAAAGAACAGAGCAGCTCTGTGAGTATAATTCAGAAAACAGTTTCTCAGACAGCTTCTTTCTAGTTTTTATCTGAGGATATTTCCTTTTTCACCATAGGCCTCAATGCACTCCGAAATATCCCTTTGCAGACACCACAAAAACAGTTTTCCAAGCTGCTCAATGAAAAGAATGGTGTAACTCTGTGAGATGAGTGCACACATCCTAAAGAACTTTCTCAGAAGGATTCTTTCTCGTTTTTATCTGAGGATATTTCCTTTGTCACCATACGCTTCAATGTGATCCCAAATATCCCTTCTCAGATTGCCCAAAAACAGGGCTACCAAAGAGATCCATGAAAAGAATCGTGTGCCTCTGTGAGATGAATTCACATATCACAAAGAAGTTTCTCAGAACGCTTCTTTCTAGTTTTTATCGGAGGATATTTCTTCTTTCACTATAGACCTCAATGTGCTCCCAAATATCGCTTGGCATATTCCCCAAAAATGTGTTAACAAATGACTCCATGGAATGAAAGGTGTAACTCTGTGAGATGAATTCATGTACCACAAAGACTTCCTCAGAAAGATTCTTTATAGTTTTTATCTGTGGTGTTTCCTTTGTCACCATAGGCTTCAATGCCATCCAAAATATCCCTTCTCAGAATCCCCAAAAAAAGTACTAAAAATCTGTTCCATGAAAAGTAAGGTGTAACTCTGTGAGATTAATTCATAAATCAGCAGTTTCTCAGAATGGTTATTTCTAGGTTATTTTCTGAGGATATTTCCTTTGTCTTCTTAGGCTTCAATGCACTTTCAAATATCCTATTGCTCATTCCATGAAAACAGTGTTAGCTACCTGCTCAATGAAAAGAACAGTGTAACTCTGTGACATGAGTTCACACATCACAAAGTGGTTTCTAAGAAAGCTTCTTTCTACTTTTTATCGGAGGCCATTTCCTTTGTCACCATAAGCTTCAAGGTGCTCGAAGTATCCCATTGCAGTTTGCAAGAAAACAACGTTAGCAAACTGCTCCATGAAAAGAACAGTGTAACTCTGTGAGATGAATTCACACATCACAAAGTAGTTTCTCAGAAAGCTTCTTTCTGGTTTTTATCTGAGGATATTTCCTTTTTCTCCATAGGCCTCAATGCGCTCCCAAATACCCCTTTGCAGATTCCACGAAAGCAGTGTTAGCAAACTTCTCCACAAAAAGGCAGGTGTAATTCCGTGAAGAGGTATTCACACTTTACAAAGAACTTTCTCAGAAAACTTCTTTCTAGTTTTTAACTGAGGATGTTTCCTTTTTCACCATAGGCTTCAATGTGATCCCAAATATCCATTCTGAGATTCCCCATAAACAGTACTACCAAACTGTTCCATGAAAAATAACTTGTAACTCTGTGAAATGAATTAACACATCACAAATCAGTTTCTCGGGATGCTTCTTTCTAGTTTTTGTCTGAGGATATTTCCTTTGTCAACATAGGCTTCAATACAAACCAAAATATACCTCCTCTGATTCCCCAAAAACAGTGCTACCAAACTGCTCCATGAAAAAAATCATGGAACTCTGTGCAATGAATTCTCATATCACAAAGCAGTTTCTCAGAAACCTTCTTTCTAGTTTTTGTCCAAGGATATTTCCTTCAGTGTGCTCCAAAATATCCCATTGCAGATTTCAAGAAAGCAGTGTTAGCAAACTCCTCAATGAAAAGAGCAGTGTAACTCTGTGAGCTGAATTAAAACATCACAAAGCAGTTTCTCAGAAAGATTCTTTCTGGTTATTATCTGAGGATATTTCTTTTATTTTATTTTATTTTATTTTTTTTATACTTTAAGTTCTAGGGTACATGTGCATAATGAGCAGATTTGTTACATATGTATATATGTGCCATGTTGGTGTGCTGCACCCATCAACTCATCAGCACCCATCAATTCATCATTTATATCAGGTATAACTCCCCAATGCAATCCCTCCCCACTTCCCCCTCCCCATGATAGGCCCCAGTGTGTGATGT
>NW_022330397.1:0-1138 GCF_002776525.5 Piliocolobus tephrosceles | reverse complement strand
TCAACATACTTTTTTAAAGTAACAAGTGAAGATCACGAAAATAAAAATTTTTCAAAAGAAAGAGTAGACGTTAGTACACAGTATGAAACTGATACTATTACAGATAAAGTCATCGACAATAAAAATAACCAACAAACTAATTTTGAATGTGTCAAAAACAAAAATTTTATAACTGAAAATGAAAAAAATACAGATTGCACACATAACAAACCCCCATCCGATCCATCCAACGAATTAAATTTAAAAAATATACAAGACTCTAACATGCATGATCTCACAAAACATGATGAAGGTTCATTTACATGTGTTGAAAAAAAATAATAATTCAGAAATCTGCCAAACAAAAGTAGCACAACAATCTGTTCTTTATAATGATACAACTAACAAAACTATAGATAATAAAAATGAAACTGCTACATTATTACCAGAACAATATGAAAAAAATATAAAAGGTTTCGAAGTTATAAGCGTAGGTAATGTTACATTAGATAATTGTATTGTCAAACCTGATTGTACCTTAAAAATAGTAATGAACTTAACATCAATAAAATAAAAAAAGATAATAATATAAATATTTCTAATGATTCAAATGTTAATATAACAGTACATGACGAAGCAAAAAATGATAATATAAATTATACAAATGGTACTCAACTTAAAAAAATAGAAGAAATAAAAAAAGATACTATTTTAAAAGAAAAACAAACATTTCAAAATAATATTATCATTACTACTACTACTACTTCTACTGAATTTGATGTAGTAGAAAATCACGAGTTAGATCAATCCATAAAAACTAAATTATATAATACGTGTGCAAACAAAACTAATCAAACACTAACAATGCCTATTTATGTTACCCATCCTGAGAGTGATAAAAAAAAAGACGTTACATGCGATGAATCCTATAGTATAAATTTAAAAAAAAAATAAAAGAAATTGATGTAACTGAAGCAAACAAAACCTTAGTAGATTCGCATCACCTAGTTCAGTTGAAAGATGAAGCGAAGGTTGTAGCGACAGCTGACCAGGTTGAACAGTTGAAGCAGGTTAAACAAATTGAGGAGGTTAAAGAAGTTAAACAAGTTGAAGAGGTTAAACAAACTGAGGAGGTTAAACAAACTGAGGAGGTTGAAAA
>NW_022330396.1:0-1139 GCF_002776525.5 Piliocolobus tephrosceles | reverse complement strand
TCAACATACTTTTTTAAAGTAACAAGTGAAGATCACGAAAATAAAAAATTTTCAAAAGAAAGAGTAGACGTTAGTACACAGTATGAAACTGATACTATTACAGATAAAGTCATCGACAATAAAAATAACCAACAAACTAATTTTGAATGTGTCAAAAACAAAAATTTTATAACTGAAAATGAAAAAAATACAGATTGCACACATAACAAACCCCCATCCGATCCATCCAACGAATTAAATTTAAAAAATATACAAGACTCTAACATGCATGATCTCACAAAACATGATGAAGGTTCATTTACATGTGTTGAAAAAAATAATAATTCAGAAATCTGCCAAACAAAAGTAGCACAACAATCTGTTCTTTATAATGATACAACTAACAAAACTATAGATAATAAAAATGAAACTGCTACATTATTACCAGAACAATATGAAAAAAATATAAAAGGTTTCGAAGTTATAAGCGTAGGTAATGTTACATTAGATAATTGTATTGTCAAACCTGATTGTACCTTAAAAAATAGTAATGAACTTAACATCAATAAAATAAAAAAAGATAATAATATAAATATTTCTAATGATTCAAATGTTAATATAACAGTACATGACGAAGCAAAAAATGATAATATAAATTATACAAATGGTACTCAACTTAAAAAAATAGAAGAAATAAAAAAAGATACTATTTTAAAAGAAAAACAAACATTTCAAAATAATATTATCATTACTACTACTACTACTTCTACTAAATTTGATGTAGTAGAAAATCACGAGTTAGATCAATCCATAAAAACTAAATTATATAATACGTGTGCAAACAAAACTAATCAAACACTAACAATGCCTATTTATGTTACCCATCCTGAGAGTGATAAAAAAAAAGACGTTACATGCGATGAATCCTATAGTATAAATTTAAAAAAAAAAATAAAAGAAATTGATGTAACTGAAGCAAACAAAACCTTAGTAGATTCGCATCACCTAGTTCAGTTGAAAGATGAAGCGAAGGTTGTAGCGACAGCTGACCAGGTTGAACAGTTGAAGCAGGTTAAACAAATTGAGGAGGTTAAAGAAGTTAAACAAGTTGAAGAGGTTAAACAAACTGAGGAGGTTAAACAAACTGAGGAGGTTGAAAA
>NW_022330395.1:0-1781 GCF_002776525.5 Piliocolobus tephrosceles | reverse complement strand
ATTCATTTATTCATTTATTCATTTATTCATTTATTTATTTATTTATTTGCTTTCCCCTTTCCCTTTTTTCATTTCCTGTGCATTTATTTATAAAAAAAAATTGTTTTTCAACTTATTTAGCTACATATTCTCACGGGCACTTCCCTCTTTTTTATTTTTTCAAATTATCATCTTTTTTTTATAATTTTTTATTTTTTTTTAATGAAATATATAAAGTTTTATAGTAAAAAATTGTAAAAAAAAAAAAAAAGACAAAATACAAAAGATAAAATACAAAAGACAAAAGAATTGAAACGTAGAGACAAAATATAGTAATACATAAAAAGGAAACACGTTTATTTATTATTCAACATAAAAATATATTATTTTGTTTTTTTCTTTTTCCACAAACATGGGAAAAACGAATAAGAAACAATAATTGTTTATTTATTGATACACGTTCAAGCAAAAACGAGTCAACAATATAAATATAATAAAAATAAAAGGAATACATATATAATTTGTTGTTTGATGCTTTGGGTTTTGTCAATGTAAATATTGCTACGTTATGTATTTAGTTATTTATTTATTTATTTATTTTATTTTTTTTTTTTTTTTAAATAACTTTTGTCATATTTATGAGTATATACCTTTTGTAGACACATCCTTATGGGTGCCTATTAGTACTCATTTTTGTTTTTTTTTTTTTGGTTTTCTATGTTTCAAACTTTTTGACTTTCCATAACTCAGTTTATGTTTACTATTTTTACTTTTTAATTGCCTTTTTTTTTTAAAAGAGCTAGATTTGTTTAATTTAGCCTTTTCTTGTGCATTTTTAGTTTTTTTGCTTTCTTCCTTATGTTCTTTCTCACTTATTTTATTCTCCGTATCTTCATTTTTTTTTTTTGTTATAGTAACATCCCCTTCGTTTATAATATCACTTGTGCTAATTGCAGTACCGACTAGTTGTCGTTGTAGTAGTGCTGCTTTTTTAATTTTATCACCACTATCATCTATATTTTTGTGTTCACTTTCATCTTTGACTTGGCTACTATCTTCTTCACTACTTATCACTTCACTACTTGTCAATTCACTATCTATCACTTCGTCACTTATCACTTCGCTACTTGTCACTTCACTACTTACCTGTTCACTACTTGTTACTTCATTACTTACTTGTTCATTACTTATGGGTTTACTTTCCAAATTTTTGTCTGCATTATCTTTGTCTTCATGATCACTCTTATTAGGTGCATTATCTTTCATTATATTTTTCTCATTATCAACAGTTTCATTTTCTAACTTTTTCTGTATAAGCGATTCTACTTCGTTATCGTGTTGACCTTTGTCTGCATGATCTTTTTCATTTTCAGTTTTATTTAAAATGTTATTACTACTTATGTTACATATTTTATCCTCCATTTTTTTTATCTGGTAATTTATTAAAATGACATTCCTCCTTTGGTTTTTCTTTTTCCTCTAATTTATTATTAATATTACATGCTTCGTTTACTTTTTGGTTTTGTATGATAGGTTTGTGAAGCTCATGGTTGGTTTTACATATCCCAGACGGTAACTGTTCATTATCTTTCTCAGTTATATGCTCTGTACTTTGCTTGACTTGTTCAACCTGTTCAACCTGTTCAGCCTTTTCAGTTTTTTTAACTTGTTCAACCTTCTCAGTTTGTTTAACTTCTTCAACTTGTTTAACTTCTTTAACCTCCTCAACTTGTTTAACTTCTTTAACCTTCTCAGTTTGTTTAACTTGTTCAACTTGTTCAATATGTTTATCCTGTTCAACC
>NW_022330394.1:0-1781 GCF_002776525.5 Piliocolobus tephrosceles | reverse complement strand
GGTTGAACAGGATAAACATATTGAACAAGTTGAACAAGTTAAACAAACTGAGAAGGTTAAAGAAGTTAAACAAGTTGAGGAGGTTAAAGAAGTTAAACAAGTTGAAGAAGTTAAACAAACTGAGAAGGTTGAACAAGTTAAAAAAACTGAAAAGGCTGAACAGGTTGAACAGGTTGAACAAGTCAAGCAAAGTACAGAGCATATAACTGAGAAAGATAATGAACAGTTACCGTCTGGGATATGTAAAACCAACCATGAGCTTCACAAACCTATCATACAAAACCAAAAAGTAAACGAAGCATGTAATATTAATAATAAATTAGAGGAAAAAGAAAAACCAAAGGAGGAATGTCATTTTAATAAATTACCAGATAAAAAAAATGGAGGATAAAATATGTAACATAAGTAGTAATAACATTTTAAATAAAACTGAAAATGAAAAAGATCATGCAGACAAAGGTCAACACGATAACGAAGTAGAATCGCTTATACAGAAAAAGTTAGAAAATGAAACTGTTGATAATGAGAAAAATATAATGAAAGATAATGCACCTAATAAGAGTGATCATGAAGACAAAGATAATGCAGACAAAAATTTGGAAAGTAAACCCATAAGTAATGAACAAGTAAGTAATGAAGTAACAAGTAGTGAACAGGTAAGTAGTGAAGTGACAAGTAGCGAAGTGATAAGTGACGAAGTGATAGATAGTGAATTGACAAGTAGTGAAGTGATAAGTAGTGAAGAAGATAGTAGCCAAGTCAAAGATGAAAGTGAACACAAAAATATAGATGATAGTGGTGATAAAATTAAAAAAGCAGCACTACTACAACGACAACTAGTCGGTACTGCAATTAGCACAAGTGATATTATAAACGAAGGGGATGTTACTATAACAAAAAAAAAAAATGAAGATACGGAGAATAAAATAAGTGAGAAAGAACATAAGGAAGAAAGCAAAAAAACTAAAAATGCACAAGAAAAGGCTAAATTAAACAAATCTAGCTCTTTTAAAAAAAAAAGGCAATTAAAAAGTAAAAATAGTAAACATAAACTGAGTTATGGAAAGTCAAAAAGTTTGAAACATAGAAAACCAAAAAAAAAAAAACAAAAATGAGTACTAATAGGCACCCATAAGGATGTGTCTACAAAAGGTATATACTCATAAATATGACAAAAGTTATTTAAAAAAAAAAAAAAAATAAAATAAATAAATAAATAAATAACTAAATACATAACGTAGCAATATTTACATTGACAAAACCCAAAGCATCAAACAACAAATTATATATGTATTCCTTTTATTTTTATTATATTTATATTGTTGACTCGTTTTTGCTTGAACGTGTATCAATAAATAAACAATTATTGTTTCTTATTCGTTTTTCCCATGTTTGTGGAAAAAGAAAAAAACAAAATAATATATTTTTATGTTGAATAATAAATAAACGTGTTTCCTTTTTATGTATTACTATATTTTGTCTCTACGTTTCAATTCTTTTGTCTTTTGTATTTTATCTTTTGTATTTTGTCTTTTTTTTTTTTTTTACAATTTTTTACTATAAAACTTTATATATTTCATTAAAAAAAAATAAAAAATTATAAAAAAAAGATGATAATTTGAAAAAATAAAAAAGAGGGAAGTGCCCGTGAGAATATGTAGCTAAATAAGTTGAAAAACAATTTTTTTTTATAAATAAATGCACAGGAAATGAAAAAAGGGAAAGGGGAAAGCAAATAAATAAATAAATAAATGAATAAATGAATAAATGAATAAATGAAT
>NW_022330389.1:0-1776 GCF_002776525.5 Piliocolobus tephrosceles | reverse complement strand
ATTCATTTATTCATTTATTCATTTATTCATTTATTTATTTATTTATTTGCTTTCCCCTTTCCCTTTTTTCATTTCCTGTGCATTTATTTATAAAAAAAAATTGTTTTTCAACTTATTTAGCTACATATTCTCACGGGCACTTCCCTCTTTTTTATTTTTTCAAATTATCATCTTTTTTTTATAATTTTTTATTTTTTTTTAATGAAATATATAAAGTTTTATAGTAAAAAATTGTAAAAAAAAAAAAAAAAGACAAAATACAAAAGATAAAATACAAAAGACAAAAGAATTGAAACGTAGAGACAAAATATAGTAATACATAAAAAGGAAACACGTTTATTTATTATTCAACATAAAAATATATTATTTTGTTTTTTCTTTTTCCACAAACATGGGAAAAACGAATAAGAAACAATAATTGTTTATTTATTGATACACGTTCAAGCAAAAACGAGTCAACAATATGAATATAATAAAAATAAAAGGAATACATATATAATTTGTTGTTTGATGCTTTGGGTTTTGTCAATGTAAATATTGCTACGTTATGTATTTAGTTATTTATTTATTTATTTTATTTTTTTTTTTTTTTTAAATAACTTTTGTCATATTTATGAGTATATACCTTTTGTAGACACATCCTTATGGGTGCCTATTAGTACTCATTTTTGTTTTTTTTTTTTTGGTTTTCTATGTTTCAAACTTTTTGACTTTCCATAACTCAGTTTATGTTTACTATTTTTACTTTTTAATTGCCTTTTTTTTTTAAAAGAGCTAGATTTGTTTAATTTAGCCTTTTCTTGTGCATTTTTAGTTTTTTTGCTTTCTTCCTTATGTTCTTTCTCACTTATTTTATTCTCCGTATCTTCATTTTTTTTTTTTGTTATAGTAACATCCCCTTCGTTTATAATATCACTTGTGCTAATTGCAGTACCGACTAGTTGTCGTTGTAGTAGTGCTGCTTTTTTAATTTTATCACCACTATCATCTATATTTTTGTGTTCACTTTCATCTTTGACTTGGCTACTATCTTCTTCACTACTTATCACTTCACTACTTGTCAATTCACTATCTATCACTTCGTCACTTATCACTTCGCTACTTGTCACTTCACTACTTACCTGTTCACTACTTGTTACTTCATTACTTACTTGTTCATTACTTATGGGTTTACTTTCCAAATTTTTGTCTGCATTATCTTTGTCTTCATGATCACTCTTATTAGGTGCATTATCTTTCATTATATTTTTCTCATTATCAACAGTTTCATTTTCTAACTTTTTCTGTATAAGCGATTCTACTTCGTTATCGTGTTGACCTTTGTCTGCATGATCTTTTTCATTTTCAGTTTTATTTAAAATGTTATTACTACTTATGTTACATATTTTATCCTCCATTTTTTTATCTGGTAATTTATTAAAATGACATTCCTCCTTTGGTTTTTCTTTTTCCTCTAATTTATTATTAATATTACATGCTTCGTTTACTTTTTGGTTTTGTATGATAGGTTTGTGAAGCTCATGGTTGGTTTTACATATCCCAGACGGTAACTGTTCATTATCTTTCTCAGTTATATGCTCTGTACTTTGCTTGACTTGTTCAACCTGTTCAACTTGTTCAGCCTTTTCAGTTTTTTTAACTTGTTCAACCTTCTCAGTTTGTTTAACTTCTTCAACTTGTTTAACTTCTTTAACCTCCTCAACTTGTTTAACTTCTTTAACCTTCTCAGTTTGTTTAACTTGTTCAACTTGTTCAATATGTTTATCCTGTTCAACC
>NW_022330388.1:0-1776 GCF_002776525.5 Piliocolobus tephrosceles | reverse complement strand
GGTTGAACAGGATAAACATATTGAACAAGTTGAACAAGTTAAACAAACTGAGAAGGTTAAAGAAGTTAAACAAGTTGAGGAGGTTAAAGAAGTTAAACAAGTTGAAGAAGTTAAACAAACTGAGAAGGTTGAACAAGTTAAAAAAACTGAAAAGGCTGAACAAGTTGAACAGGTTGAACAAGTCAAGCAAAGTACAGAGCATATAACTGAGAAAGATAATGAACAGTTACCGTCTGGGATATGTAAAACCAACCATGAGCTTCACAAACCTATCATACAAAACCAAAAAGTAAACGAAGCATGTAATATTAATAATAAATTAGAGGAAAAAGAAAAACCAAAGGAGGAATGTCATTTTAATAAATTACCAGATAAAAAAATGGAGGATAAAATATGTAACATAAGTAGTAATAACATTTTAAATAAAACTGAAAATGAAAAAGATCATGCAGACAAAGGTCAACACGATAACGAAGTAGAATCGCTTATACAGAAAAAGTTAGAAAATGAAACTGTTGATAATGAGAAAAATATAATGAAAGATAATGCACCTAATAAGAGTGATCATGAAGACAAAGATAATGCAGACAAAAATTTGGAAAGTAAACCCATAAGTAATGAACAAGTAAGTAATGAAGTAACAAGTAGTGAACAGGTAAGTAGTGAAGTGACAAGTAGCGAAGTGATAAGTGACGAAGTGATAGATAGTGAATTGACAAGTAGTGAAGTGATAAGTAGTGAAGAAGATAGTAGCCAAGTCAAAGATGAAAGTGAACACAAAAATATAGATGATAGTGGTGATAAAATTAAAAAAGCAGCACTACTACAACGACAACTAGTCGGTACTGCAATTAGCACAAGTGATATTATAAACGAAGGGGATGTTACTATAACAAAAAAAAAAAATGAAGATACGGAGAATAAAATAAGTGAGAAAGAACATAAGGAAGAAAGCAAAAAAACTAAAAATGCACAAGAAAAGGCTAAATTAAACAAATCTAGCTCTTTTAAAAAAAAAAGGCAATTAAAAAGTAAAAATAGTAAACATAAACTGAGTTATGGAAAGTCAAAAAGTTTGAAACATAGAAAACCAAAAAAAAAAAAACAAAAATGAGTACTAATAGGCACCCATAAGGATGTGTCTACAAAAGGTATATACTCATAAATATGACAAAAGTTATTTAAAAAAAAAAAAAAAATAAAATAAATAAATAAATAACTAAATACATAACGTAGCAATATTTACATTGACAAAACCCAAAGCATCAAACAACAAATTATATATGTATTCCTTTTATTTTTATTATATTCATATTGTTGACTCGTTTTTGCTTGAACGTGTATCAATAAATAAACAATTATTGTTTCTTATTCGTTTTTCCCATGTTTGTGGAAAAAGAAAAAACAAAATAATATATTTTTATGTTGAATAATAAATAAACGTGTTTCCTTTTTATGTATTACTATATTTTGTCTCTACGTTTCAATTCTTTTGTCTTTTGTATTTTATCTTTTGTATTTTGTCTTTTTTTTTTTTTTTTACAATTTTTTACTATAAAACTTTATATATTTCATTAAAAAAAAATAAAAAATTATAAAAAAAAGATGATAATTTGAAAAAATAAAAAAGAGGGAAGTGCCCGTGAGAATATGTAGCTAAATAAGTTGAAAAACAATTTTTTTTTATAAATAAATGCACAGGAAATGAAAAAAGGGAAAGGGGAAAGCAAATAAATAAATAAATAAATGAATAAATGAATAAATGAATAAATGAAT
>NW_022330387.1:0-6731 GCF_002776525.5 Piliocolobus tephrosceles | reverse complement strand
AAAAAAAAAAAAAAAAAGAAGATGACTTTAGGATCTAGTTAACTAGAGATCCTTGGATAGTTAACCAATTAGATTGAGATGGACGTCTCAAATAAAATTATATTTAACTATGCTCTACTATCTCATAATTGGAAAAAATATATGTAGTGCTTTCTTGCTGCTCAGCGAAGATCAAAGGGTCCCTTGTGAAATTATTTTACAGTAGAACCTGTCTGTATCCATCGTAAATGAAACTTAGACTTCAAGACGTCTATTAATTTCTAAAAGTATGTGTGTTTCATGTGAGATAACCATATGCACTTAGAGAATTTTGGGGCCCTTGTGGTAGGTCAATCATTGTCCTATTATTATTATTCATTTCAGATATAACTCAAAGTAAACCTACTTTGGGGCTTAGAACCCCTCTGGGGTTTAAAAAATTTTTTCTCCTCCTGAAATCAATTCATTGACTTCCAAAACAATAAAACCTCAATGTGATGTTATTTCAAATAGCAGTTCCATCTGTTATACACTGCAGTGATTGGAAATGCTTCTACTCATCCTTAAACCCATCTACCAGATTAATACTCCAGAAACATAGTTTGCCTCATGTGACTGTTGTGCTCAGGAACCTTGAATAGCCTCTTATTGCTCCTGTCATTAAATCCAAGTTATTCTCCCAGGTATTTGTGGCTTCCTGTTTCACATTAGTTCCTTCTCTGTCCACACAAATCATCCTCTTTACTTAGGCTGATTTCTTCATCATATTCATCTTAGGCCATGCTTGAATGCATACATCTGTCTTCATTCCCTGTTACCTCCTGCTTCTTTCAAATTTCTGATTTCTACAAGAAAGAGAGTTATTCCTTACCTGCTTTAAGGCTGAATTAGATAAGCTCTTGTGGCCCTATACAACTCTAAGTTGTCTATTTTCATCATTACACGGTTTGAAGTATTATGATTTGGGTGTATTCATTGAATAAATGTAAGAAAGCAAGTGCCTGGGAAGAAACAGGCCACTTCCTGAGTTCTGGATTTACCAACCTCAATCTGTTTGATGATCGTCCTTGCCATGACTCAATATGAGACTAGATCTAACCTAACCAGGGGAAGAGAAATGCTTGCTTTATTTCTGGTTTGATTAACCAAAGATGGCAAAATATCTGGTAAAGAACTCCTTTCTACCTGGAAAATTAAACAAAAGCAAAACTGAGAGGAAACTTCCAAGTTTCATCACTAGGAGAATGCTTTAGGGTCAATGTTTCTCAATGTATGGTCCTTGGAAGAGCAGCATGAGCACTATGTGGGAATTGCACATTCTCAGGCTCCACCCTAGGCCTGTTAAATTATCTAGGGGTTTAACCATCTGTGTTTTAGCAAGTCTTTTAAGGCTTGAGAAAAGGTGCTCTAGGTCCATGAGGCATAACTGTGATTGAATCTTAGAATCAACTGGCAAGTTTTAAAGAAAAGCTGTTGCTCAGGCTCCACCACAGACTGATCAGATAAATCATAAGTAACTGGAAGTACAGCCTGGGTGATTCTATTGAGCAGCTAAGGCTAAGAGCTATTGCTCTAGGTTCTTCAGACTTTTGTATGAAATGAAACCATCATTCACTAAATCACCATAGCTCCAGAGCAGTGCCAGGAGGTGTGTGCATGTATGTTTGTGTGTGCATGTGTTTGAAGGAAGGGTAGGGAGACAATCTGGAGTCTAGATCTAACCAATGCTTGTCTTTTACTAGTATTGGGGAAAAAATAGATCTAATGTAAACCAGGGAAGAGAAATGTTTGTTTTATTTCTGGTTTGATTAACCAGAAGGAGGGTTTCTGATTATTCCAAATGAAAATCCAAAGTGTTTCCACTTGCTGACTCAAATTTGACTTAATAGATTTAAATGTCTTCATAGATTAGCCTAAGAAAATTGCCATTGTGTTAGAAAACCTGGTGAGGTTTTTTTGATAATATGGCTTCAGAATGATCTGTTCCTTATTATGTAATATATATACCTCATTCTAAAGTTTTTAAAAAATAATTAGAATTTCACACATAAACTAGAATGCCTCTGCTTCAGGTTTTAAGCTGGCATCTGTGTTTTCTGTTCTTGGCCACTAAATAGTAATATAATTTAAAGGATAAAATAGCTCTAGTGTGAAATTTTAAAAGCTGCCTAAAAAGTACTTTTAACAAGTTTAAAAACAACCAGAGAACAAAATTAGTTGTTTAGAAGGAACATGTCCTGAGCTTAGAGTAGAAGTTGATATAGTTCTAATATCTCAAGTCACGTACCTGTGTTTCAAAGATTCTAACCAGAATCCTAATCCTAACTACTGACTTAACAAAGTTTCTCAAATTTACATGATCACAGAACACATCTGTTAACCACCTATCAATTAGAATCATTTAGATCTAATGTTCTTGGAAAGACACACTGGGAAACACTGAGGTATAGGAGACATGGTGTCCTGTTTTAGGCATTCTGTGGACCCAAAAGATGTTCAGATTTTGGGGAAGGCTCTGCCATACAATCTGAACTATCTGTTATATTTTAATAGCTTTAAACTTGACATTGCACAGAGAATGAAATCATAGAATTGAAAGATGGGAGCATCAGACATTACTCTGAATTTCCTACCTTCAAATCACAAAACAATATCAAATAGAAAAGTCGTTAATCTGTACCTCAATTTTCTTATCTTTCCACTATAGATAATGTCATTCTAATAGGATGTTTATGGGGAAGAAAGAAGACTAATGTACCGAAAGCACTTCGCACAATGCCTAACACAGTGTGTGTGACACAAATGCAGGAGTAGTTGTCATTATGAGGATGAGTACATTAAGTGGCGTGCATGAGGACTTGGGTTCTAAAATCCAAATAATCTGAATCTCAGCTCCATGACTCACTAGCTACGTGAACTTAACTCTGTGATTTTCATTTGTAAAATGGGTATATCAACCCCACCTACCTTAAGAGTTGCTGTGGAGATTAAATGAGCTAATACATATAAAACATTTAGAACAAGATTTGGCATACACTATAGTTGGTGTTAATACTATCACGTGGCAGTACTCACCCATTAACATCGTAAAGACTTAGTTCCCCACTATGCCTTATAAAAGCACCCACAGTTCCTTACCAATGTAAGTTTGTATTTCAAAGGCCAAAACAAAAAACAGCAAAATGTTAATTTATATAATTGAAATAACGGTGAGGTGAAGGGTTACATGGATATGAAAATCATCTATCATCTACTAGGGAGAGAATTATCTAATATCAACAGTGGGTCCTTTTATACTAGCCTGAAAAAGAAATACTTTAATATGCCTCACCAGGGGTCTTCTTAGATCCAACTAAATGTTAAAACTCACAAGAGTTTCATATACTTCTTTTTGGCATTCATCTACTCAGAAAAATCTGGGACAGGAACCACTTACTGCCATCAGGGCAGCATCAGACGTTACTTCCCCATTGGAGTCCTTGTAGCAGTCTAATAGCCACCTGGGAGCTATCTTCTCCCTAGGTGTCAACTCAGTTGCAAAAAGATGAGATCCACATTGAGTGGATATGAAAGCCACTCTGGCCTAAAAGCCTTATTACTCACAGGAGCCAACATCTCTTGCAATAACCCCATAAATACAGATTTCAGTGTTCCTCCAGGGCACATGCTCAGAAAAAAAAATAATCTGAATTATGGGAAGTCAAAAGTTATGACTCCCCATAAGGTATTTATAATTCTTTCTTAGTTCCTCCCAATGCAGCTATAATTTACTAATCGATGTCATTTTTATCATAAGCAATGTTGCCTATAAACAATCAACATTTTACTCTTTTTAGGTTGTCAGTGGTACAGAGCTGTGGCGTTAGCCAAAGGTCAGATTCTCATGCAGGAGAAAATCGTTCTACAATCCTCTAGAACAATGCTTCTCAAACTTTGAATGTTATAAAATCCATGCAATGATAACATTTTATAAGGTACACGGATATAAACTGCAGGGGCTTGGTGAAGATATTAACTACAATTTCTTTATATAGTATGACTAAACACAATGCACATAATATGTGGGATTATATAATTTTTAATTTGGGACATAATTATCCCAAATTAGGGATATAATATTTAATTTGATAAAACTTCCAATTATGTCTAGCTCATAAGTAACCACAGCTGTGGCCATAACTTTTTTGAAGTAGCTACCTCATGTCTAATCAAGACATGATGAATGATTTGTCCAAGTTCTTGATAGTCGCCACTCCTAAGAAACTTTGTAAAAGTAGCAGACAGCAAATGGCAGAAGATGATTTATTTATTGTTTAGTCTCTGATATATAAAAACTCCCTTTTCCACTAGCCAAAATTTGGATAACTTGTTCTCTTGAAATTATTCACCAAAAGTACCACCATTCTTTAACTCTAACAGTTGTTACTTGTCTTTCTTTGATGCAGTGTTGACATTTCTTGTAATGATTTTTAGAAACAATGGTGAAGATTTCTCTCAAACACAGACAGATGTTATTCTATTTGACTTAATAATCTTTCTTTAGGTTCAAATCCACAACTAAAAAATCATGAGAACCATTTTAAACATTACATTTCCCAAGTCGAATTTTTGCTGTCAATTCCTAATTTTTGTCAGTAAGGGTTATTATATTCCCTGGTAGCTGCTATAATTTTTCAGTTAAGCTATTCAGGTGGTCAAATGTCAATTAAGCAACCCAGGTGTGTAGCCAAGAACTAACCTTTACTAAATCTGCAAAGTTAAATCACTTGCAAAATACTTCCCAATTCTTGATAAAACTCATCCTTTGGATTGCCAATGCACTTAACTATGAAACAACAAAAAATAGTATTCTGTTCTCATTTTTTTGTAGAAAGCTAAAAACAAATGGTTATGTGGTTGATAGCTTGGATTTTATCATAGACATCATTTTGACAATATTTTAAAATTCATAATTCATAATTTTAGGAAACCATTTACATATGGAAGTCCCTCTGCAAATAAAACATTACTTGAATATCAGTGTTATCAGAGTAAACCTTGGTTGTAACAAACATTTTTAAGAAGTATTTTCATAATATCTCGTTTGCCTTGAATATTTAATCCCCAGAGATTTTTTTTTCTTCTTTCTAAACAAAGTTCTTCCAGACATTTCACCACAGAGACTCTAAATAGTGCTGTCTAGCAGTTACTAATGTCTATAGATTCATCAATATGCAAGTAAATATTGCAATAAAACTTTAATAATGTCTTGGATTATGATCATCTATATCATCTAATATGTTGGTCTACTAATAATGTTATTGATTTTTTTTTGCTTTTCTGGTTCCAAGTAGTATAAAAACCTTCCACACAAGCTGGTAAAATCACAATTCTACAATAGTGATTCATTCTGATGTTAGATATTATATGTTCTTGCACTCTTAGCTTCCTGAGCTTCTTTAGCTGATACTAATCTAAAAACAGAAATTTGTTTCATATTTTGTTCTCGTAATGCTTTTAAAAGTTCAAACCCTTTTCTGGGTGGGGTGGATATTTCTGATAAGGTGTTGAAATAACTTGTTTGACACCACTGATTAATCTGGTAACATTTTTATACAAATAAGATATTTAGGCAAAAGAACAGGTCTATTACTGTAGTTTAGAAATCTAAGTTTGAGATAAGCTTAATTATGCTGCCTAATTTCTCATCTCTTTTGACTGCTGTGTTTGCCATATAGATCTGATAGTTTTCTAGCTTTAACAGAAAACTTTCCTTATAAATGAGCAAAAAGATAAATATCTGTCAAAATTAAATCCATATTACCATAAAGCATTTAAGAGAATTGTAGACCTTAACATCAGCAAATGATTTAAAATGTTTTAAAAATTCAAGGATGTGGTAAGAAAATATCAAGTATTGGTATATAGGTTTCATTAATTTAAGACGTAAAAGTATACATTTAGAAAAAATAAACCTTACATTCATATAGGATCAAAAACATCTTTGAAAATTACAAAAGCCTACAGTGCTCTTTACCAAGATAATTTTATTATAATATGTTTTCTAATAAAGAAATGTTATTTCTAATGCTTAATATGTTATTCTATTCCACTTAATAATCTTTCTTTAGGTTCAAATCCACAACAGTGTCTAAAAAATCATGAGAACCATTTTAAACATTACATTTCCCAAGTTGAATTTGAAAATTCAGCTTTGAAAAACAATTTTTTAAGTTTTAAAAACAATTCATTATGAAATTCAATTAAACTTCAGATTTTTTTGAGTTGGTAACATCAAAAACGAAACAAGAGGAAAGGAGGAAAGAAAGGACAGAAAAAATAATCAGAAACATCTAATTGCTTATTTTTTTTAGGAACACTTCATGTTGTGTCAATAGGAAAACATAAAAAAAAGCAAATGAAAAGTTCCCTTTGAAAACTGGCACAAGACAGGGATGCCCTCTCTCACCACTCCTATTCAACATAGTGTTGGAAGTTCTGGCTAGGGCAATCAGGCAAGATAAAGAAATCAAGGGTATTCAGTTAGGAAAAGAAGAAGTCAAATTGTCCCTGTTTGCAGATGACATGATTGTGTATTTAGAAAACCCCATCGTCTCAGCCCAAAATCTTCTTAAGCTGATAAGCAACTTCAGCAAAGTCTCAGGATACAAAATTAATGTGCAAAAATCACAAGCATTCTTATACACCAGTAACAGACAAGCAGAGAGCCAAATCAGGAATGAACTTCCATTCACAATTGCTTCAAAGAGAAT
>NW_022330376.1:0-1269 GCF_002776525.5 Piliocolobus tephrosceles | reverse complement strand
TATGCAAAAGAGTGAAACTCAACCCCCATCTCTTTTCATATACAAAAATCAACTCAAGATGGACTAAAGACGTAACATAAGACCCAAAACGATAATGGTACTAGAAGAAAACATAGGAGAATCATTTCGGGACATTGGTCTAGGCAAAAATTTTATGGTTAAGACTTAAAAAACACAAGAAAGAAAAACAAAAATAGACCAATGGGACTATATTAAACTTAAAGGCTTCTGCACAGCAAAGAAAAGAATCAATAGAGTTAAGAGAAAACCTGTAGAATGAATGGGGGAAAATATTTGCAGACTATTCATCACACAAGGGACTAATATGCAGAATATACAAAGAACTCATTTCAATAGTAAAAAAACAAACAAAAAAGGAAACACAAAAAGAACTGCATTAAAATGTGGACAAATGACATAAAAAGACATTTCTCGAAAAAAGACTTACAAATGGCCAACAGGTATATAAACCAATGCTCAACATCACTCAGCATCAGGAAAATGCAAATGAACGCCACAATGAGATATCATCTTACCCCAAATAGAATGGTTATTATTAAAAAGACAAAAAATGACAGATGCTAATGATGAAAGAAAAATGAACATTTATACATTGTTGGTAGGCACGTGAATTAGTACAGCCTCTGTGGGAAATACTATGCAGATTTCTCAAAGAACGAAAAATAGAACCAATCCCATTACCTGGGTATTTATTCAAAGGAAAGGAAATAAGTATATCAAAGGGATATCTGCAACCTTATGTTTATTGTAACACTATTAGTAATAGCAAAGATATAAATCAACCTAAGTATCCATCAATGGATGAATTGATAAAGAAAATGTGGTATATATACACAACAAAACACTATTCAGCAATAAAAAAGAATGAAATCCTGTCATTTGCAGTGGCATGAATGGAACTGGAGGTCATCATGTTAAGTGAAATCAGCCAGGCACAAAAAGACAACTATCCCATATTCTCACTCACATAGGGGAGCTAAAAAAAGTGGATCTCCTGAAAATATAGAACAAAACAATAGATATCAGAAACTGAAGAAGGTGTATGTGAGGTGTGGGGAAGATAAAGAGAGGTTGGTTAATGGGTACAAACATTCAGTTAGAAGGAATATGTTCTAATGTTTCATAGCAGAGTAGGATGACTATAATGAGCAAAATATTGTATATTTCAAAATACCTACATGACTTGAAATGCTCCCAACACATAAATAAATATTTGAGGTGGCGGACACCCTAAATACCCTGACTTGA
>NW_022330369.1:0-1681 GCF_002776525.5 Piliocolobus tephrosceles | reverse complement strand
TATGGATAATAGTGGTGGTATGGATAATAGTGGTGGTATGGATAATAAGAAGAATATTGAAGATAAACAATTACATAATAAAGATTATTTTTATGAATGTAATGATACTGTGGATACAGTAGATGTAAGTAGTAATGTAATAAAGGAAGTAAAAAAATACGAAGAAGATATTTATAATATGAACAACCAACATACTAGTATTGAAATAATTAATAAAAATAAAAATAATAATAATAATAATAATAATAATAATAATAATAATAACGATAAAACAAACAATCGTATTGATAATAATAATAAAAGTAATAACAGTATTAGTAGTAAAAGTAATAACGATGCTGATGAGTTTCAAAGTTTGTGTGGAAATGAAAAAGGTATAGACTTAAATTCTTATACAGATATAAAAGAACAGGAGATGAACCAACTGAATAATAACAATAATAGTAGCAGTGGTAATAATAATGATAATGTATTACAAAACAGAAAAACAGTAACTGAAAATTTGACTACTACTACTACTATTGGTAGTGGTGAAAATATAACCCAATCAGTAGCTACAACTTCTAAACTTGGAATAAATGTAAGAAGCTACAACCCACGAGGTAGTAGTATGAGTAAGAGAGACGATAATGTTGGAACTGGTAATGCGGAGACTACCAATGTTGCATATATGGATATGGATAAAAATAAGACTACTGCTGCCACTGCTGCCACTGCTGCCACTGCTGCTACTGCTGCTACTGCTGCTACTGCTGCTACTAGCAATAACAATGTTGAGAGTGCTGATTTATCAAATAAAAACAAACAATTAATAAACGATAATAGATATAAACCCAATCTTACATATGATTATAATAAAAATAGGAAAACAACAAATGTTATAAATAATTATACGAAATTTAATAATAGGGAATATAATAATACGGAATATAATAATAGGGAATATAATAATAGGGAATATAATAAGTCCAAGAATATGGATAAGGATATTAAAAAAAAAACTTTTGTAAGTAATAGAAGAGCAAGTTATAACATTACTATACGAAATGTTGATGAAGATTTGGAATTAAACAAACAGTCAGGTGATTATTCAGCTGGTACCAACAGTTTAATAGATAGAGGAAAACGTTTATTTGGAGCGAGATCTAGTGTACATGCAGGTTTTAAGTTTCAGCGCAATAATAACATTAATAATAATATTAATAATAATATTAATATTAATAGTAATAATATTAATAGTAATAATTATATTAATAGTAATAATAATAATATTAATAGTAATAATAATAATTATGTTGAAATAAATGATAGTGGTGGAAGTAAGGTGATGATGAATGAAAAGTTTGAAAATAATTTAGAACAAAAAGACGAACAATTAGAGTTAGGAAATGAGAATAATAATGTAGAGGTAGAATATCATAAAAAATGTTGCAAATGGAGAAAATGTACAATATAATATAAATAACAATGGTATAAAAGAATATACAGGTACAAATGAATATACAGGTACAAATGGATGTAATGAAATTCCAACGGAGAATGTTAATGAAGACGCACGTAAAAGTAATAAGTATGTTGATGATGGTGGTGAATACTACGATGATAATGAGTACGTTGAGGATATTCATGAAGAGGGTATGCATGAAGAGGGAGAGTATGGAGAGGGTATGCATGAAGAGGG
>NW_022330368.1:0-1681 GCF_002776525.5 Piliocolobus tephrosceles | reverse complement strand
CCCTCTTCATGCATACCCTCTCCATACTCTCCCTCTTCATGCATACCCTCTTCATGAATATCCTCAACGTACTCATTATCATCGTAGTATTCACCACCATCATCAACATACTTATTACTTTTACGTGCGTCTTCATTAACATTCTCCGTTGGAATTTCATTACATCCATTTGTACCTGTATATTCATTTGTACCTGTATATTCTTTTATACCATTGTTATTTATATTATATTGTACATTTTCTCCATTTGCAACATTTTTTATGATATTCTACCTCTACATTATTATTCTCATTTCCTAACTCTAATTGTTCGTCTTTTTGTTCTAAATTATTTTCAAACTTTTCATTCATCATCACCTTACTTCCACCACTATCATTTATTTCAACATAATTATTATTATTACTATTAATATTATTATTATTACTATTAATATAATTATTACTATTAATATTATTACTATTAATATTAATATTATTATTAATATTATTATTAATGTTATTATTGCGCTGAAACTTAAAACCTGCATGTACACTAGATCTCGCTCCAAATAAACGTTTTCCTCTATCTATTAAACTGTTGGTACCAGCTGAATAATCACCTGACTGTTTGTTTAATTCCAAATCTTCATCAACATTTCGTATAGTAATGTTATAACTTGCTCTTCTATTACTTACAAAAGTTTTTTTTTTAATATCCTTATCCATATTCTTGGACTTATTATATTCCCTATTATTATATTCCCTATTATTATATTCCGTATTATTATATTCCCTATTATTAAATTTCGTATAATTATTTATAACATTTGTTGTTTTCCTATTTTTATTATAATCATATGTAAGATTGGGTTTATATCTATTATCGTTTATTAATTGTTTGTTTTTATTTGATAAATCAGCACTCTCAACATTGTTATTGCTAGTAGCAGCAGTAGCAGCAGTAGCAGCAGTAGCAGCAGTGGCAGCAGTGGCAGCAGTGGCAGCAGTAGTCTTATTTTTATCCATATCCATATATGCAACATTGGTAGTCTCCGCATTACCAGTTCCAACATTATCGTCTCTCTTACTCATACTACTACCTCGTGGGTTGTAGCTTCTTACATTTATTCCAAGTTTAGAAGTTGTAGCTACTGATTGGGTTATATTTTCACCACTACCAATAGTAGTAGTAGTAGTCAAATTTTCAGTTACTGTTTTTCTGTTTTGTAATACATTATCATTATTATTACCACTGCTACTATTATTGTTATTATTCAGTTGGTTCATCTCCTGTTCTTTTATATCTGTATAAGAATTTAAGTCTATACCTTTTTCATTTCCACACAAACTTTGAAACTCATCAGCATCGTTATTACTTTTACTACTAATACTGTTATTACTTTTATTATTATTATCAATACGATTGTTTGTTTTATCGTTATTATTATTATTATTATTATTATTATTATTATTATTATTTTTATTTTTATTAATTATTTCAATACTAGTATGTTGGTTGTTCATATTATAAATATCTTCTTCGTATTTTTTTACTTCCTTTATTACATTACTACTTACATCTACTGTATCCACAGTATCATTACATTCATAAAAATAATCTTTATTATGTAATTGTTTATCTTCAATATTCTTCTTATTATCCATACCACCACTATTATCCATACCACCACTATTATCCATA
>NW_022330367.1:0-1697 GCF_002776525.5 Piliocolobus tephrosceles | reverse complement strand
TATGGATAATAGTGGTGGTATGGATAATAGTGGTGGTATGGATAATAAGAAGAATATTGAAGATAAACAATTACATAATAAAGATTATTTTTATGAATGTAATGATACTGTGGATACAGTAGATGTAAGTAGTAATGTAATAAAGGAAGTAAAAAAAATACGAAGAAGATATTTATAATATGAACAACCAACATACTAGTATTGAAATAATTAATAAAAATAAAAATAATAATAATAATAATAATAATAATAATAATAATAATAACGATAAAACAAACAATCGTATTGATAATAATAATAAAAGTAATAACAGTATTAGTAGTAAAAGTAATAACGATGCTGATGAGTTTCAAAGTTTGTGTGGAAATGAAAAAGGTATAGACTTAAATTCTTATACAGATATAAAAGAACAGGAGATGAACCAACTGAATAATAACAATAATAGTAGCAGTGGTAATAATAATGATAATGTATTACAAAACAGAAAAAACAGTAACTGAAAATTTGACTACTACTACTACTATTGGTAGTGGTGAAAATATAACCCAATCAGTAGCTACAACTTCTAAACTTGGAATAAATGTAAGAAGCTACAACCCACGAGGTAGTAGTATGAGTAAGAGAGACGATAATGTTGGAACTGGTAATGCGGAGACTACCAATGTTGCATATATGGATATGGATAAAAATAAGACTACTGCTGCCACTGCTGCCACTGCTGCCACTGCTGCTACTGCTGCTACTGCTGCTACTGCTGCTACTAGCAATAACAATGTTGAGAGTGCTGATTTATCAAATAAAAACAAACAATTAATAAACGATAATAGATATAAACCCAATCTTACATATGATTATAATAAAAATAGGAAAACAACAAATGTTATAAATAATTATACGAAATTTAATAATAGGGAATATAATAATAGGGAATATAATAATAGGGAATATAATAATAGGGAATATAATAATAGGGAATATAATAAGTCCAAGAATATGGATAAGGATATTAAAAAAAAAACTTTTGTAAGTAATAGAAGAGCAAGTTATAACATTACTATACGAAATGTTGATGAAGATTTGGAATTAAACAAACAGTCAGGTGATTATTCAGCTGGTACCAACAGTTTAATAGATAGAGGAAAACGTTTATTTGGAGCGAGATCTAGTGTACATGCAGGTTTTAAGTTTCAGCGCAATAATAACATTAATAATAATATTAATAATAATATTAATATTAATAGTAATAATATTAATAGTAATAATTATATTAATAGTAATAATAATAATATTAATAGTAATAATAATAATTATGTTGAAATAAATGATAGTGGTGGAAGTAAGGTGATGATGAATGAAAATTTTGAAAATAATTTAGAACAAAAAGACGAACAATTAGAGTTAGGAAATGAGAATAATAATGTAGAGGTAGAATATCATAAAAATGTTGCAAATGGAGAAAATGTACAATATAATATAAATAACAATGGTATAAAAGAATATACAGGTACAAATGAATATACAGGTACAAATGGATGTAATGAAATTCCAACGGAGAATGTTAATGAAGACGCACGTAAAAGTAATAAGTATGTTGATGATGGTGGTGAATACTACGATGATAATGAGTACGTTGAGGATATTCATGAAGAGGGTATGCATGAAGAGGGAGAGTATGGAGAGGGTATGCATGAAGAGGG
>NW_022330366.1:0-1697 GCF_002776525.5 Piliocolobus tephrosceles | reverse complement strand
CCCTCTTCATGCATACCCTCTCCATACTCTCCCTCTTCATGCATACCCTCTTCATGAATATCCTCAACGTACTCATTATCATCGTAGTATTCACCACCATCATCAACATACTTATTACTTTTACGTGCGTCTTCATTAACATTCTCCGTTGGAATTTCATTACATCCATTTGTACCTGTATATTCATTTGTACCTGTATATTCTTTTATACCATTGTTATTTATATTATATTGTACATTTTCTCCATTTGCAACATTTTTATGATATTCTACCTCTACATTATTATTCTCATTTCCTAACTCTAATTGTTCGTCTTTTTGTTCTAAATTATTTTCAAAATTTTCATTCATCATCACCTTACTTCCACCACTATCATTTATTTCAACATAATTATTATTATTACTATTAATATTATTATTATTACTATTAATATAATTATTACTATTAATATTATTACTATTAATATTAATATTATTATTAATATTATTATTAATGTTATTATTGCGCTGAAACTTAAAACCTGCATGTACACTAGATCTCGCTCCAAATAAACGTTTTCCTCTATCTATTAAACTGTTGGTACCAGCTGAATAATCACCTGACTGTTTGTTTAATTCCAAATCTTCATCAACATTTCGTATAGTAATGTTATAACTTGCTCTTCTATTACTTACAAAAGTTTTTTTTTTAATATCCTTATCCATATTCTTGGACTTATTATATTCCCTATTATTATATTCCCTATTATTATATTCCCTATTATTATATTCCCTATTATTATATTCCCTATTATTAAATTTCGTATAATTATTTATAACATTTGTTGTTTTCCTATTTTTATTATAATCATATGTAAGATTGGGTTTATATCTATTATCGTTTATTAATTGTTTGTTTTTATTTGATAAATCAGCACTCTCAACATTGTTATTGCTAGTAGCAGCAGTAGCAGCAGTAGCAGCAGTAGCAGCAGTGGCAGCAGTGGCAGCAGTGGCAGCAGTAGTCTTATTTTTATCCATATCCATATATGCAACATTGGTAGTCTCCGCATTACCAGTTCCAACATTATCGTCTCTCTTACTCATACTACTACCTCGTGGGTTGTAGCTTCTTACATTTATTCCAAGTTTAGAAGTTGTAGCTACTGATTGGGTTATATTTTCACCACTACCAATAGTAGTAGTAGTAGTCAAATTTTCAGTTACTGTTTTTTCTGTTTTGTAATACATTATCATTATTATTACCACTGCTACTATTATTGTTATTATTCAGTTGGTTCATCTCCTGTTCTTTTATATCTGTATAAGAATTTAAGTCTATACCTTTTTCATTTCCACACAAACTTTGAAACTCATCAGCATCGTTATTACTTTTACTACTAATACTGTTATTACTTTTATTATTATTATCAATACGATTGTTTGTTTTATCGTTATTATTATTATTATTATTATTATTATTATTATTATTATTTTTATTTTTATTAATTATTTCAATACTAGTATGTTGGTTGTTCATATTATAAATATCTTCTTCGTATTTTTTTTACTTCCTTTATTACATTACTACTTACATCTACTGTATCCACAGTATCATTACATTCATAAAAATAATCTTTATTATGTAATTGTTTATCTTCAATATTCTTCTTATTATCCATACCACCACTATTATCCATACCACCACTATTATCCATA
>NW_022330365.1:0-1346 GCF_002776525.5 Piliocolobus tephrosceles | reverse complement strand
AATGAGCGATGGATTACAATGAATTTTAGGCTGGGCACAGTGACTCATGCCTGTAATCCTAGCATTTTGGGAGGCTGAGATGGGCAGATCACATGAGGTCAGGAGTTCGAGACCAGCCTGGCCAATATGGTGAAACCCCATCTCTACTAAAAATATAAAAAAATAGCCAGATGTGGTGGTGGGCACCTGTAATCCCAGCTACTCGGGAGGCTGAGGCAGGAGAATTACTTGAACCCAAGAGACGGAGGTTGCAGTGAGCTGACATTGCACCAGTGTACTCCAGCCTGGCCAACAAGAGCAAAACTCTGCCTCAAAAAACATTAATTTCAGGCTTTATAATATTGTAAAATTGAATTAAAATTAAAGACTAAAACATTTTTATAAAAAGGACAATTTTTTAAAAAAATAAGTAAAACTTTTCTTATGTACATTTACCCAAGTTGAAATATAGCCACGTGAAAAAGAGATTTTCCAAATGATAATCTGGGATTTTAGCTTGAACATCCATTCTTGGATACATCATAATGTGAGCTTCCTAGAGGAAGACAATATGTCTGCTTTGCTCAACTTTGCATCTCTAGGATTTACCACAATGTTTGGCACATGATATACAAAGACTAAATCAATATTTTTAAATAAAATAATGAAAACAATTTGTATAATTTCAACTTTCTCAAATATTTTAAAGGCAATATAATTTGCGTGTCTGGTGTATCGCTCAAATCATCAATCAGGTTGTATTCTATATATCTTCTTTCCTACTCTATTTCCAGGAAGTCCACTAGTCCTAGAAAAGCATGAAGCAGAGCCATTCTCATTAGTTCACAGACCTGCAGCCTTATATGGATCTGCTCCAGCTGACCAGAGGCTTATTAGCATGATATTTCTATACTCTTGTATGTTACTGACTTTTTCAGTGCTTTATTATAGGACAATAGCTGAACAATAGAAGCTTTTTTTCTCTTATTATTGTTTGTTTCAATTTTTGTTTCCATTTTTTGGTTATTTTTGTTGGCTTGTTAAGTTTTGGGTTTACAAAAATGAATAAAACAAACTACCTAAAATATTCAATGTTCATATGAAGCATAAATTAATAGCATCATTCCACATATCGGAACGTAGAACCTGAGGGTGCAAATTCACCCAAGGGGTAGAAACAATTCCTAAAGCAAGACAGAAAACAGCTCATGATAAATGTTCCCCATGTTACAGTTTAACTTTCATTTAAACATTTAAAATGGTTTAAAGTACATTATAGAATTACACAAATAACAAACTGGTCTATTCTCCTGTTGCTTCTACTCCCCTCATTTTAAGCTTATTTCATTAAGTGACAATAGGAATCA
>NW_022330354.1:0-1163 GCF_002776525.5 Piliocolobus tephrosceles | reverse complement strand
TTTATTATAAGAAATGCTAATGGCAGTCTTGCAATCTGAAGTAAAGGGGAACTGTACAGAAACATGAAATCTCATGAAAATATAAAGCTCACTACTACAGGTAAATATGTAGAAAAATACAGAATACTGTGTTTTTGCCATAGTGGTGCATAAAACATTTTTAATTTTTATATAGAATTTGAAAGACAAAGGCATAAAAGAACTTACTCTACATGTGTTATTAGAAGTACTTCATATATAGATATAATTTATGGTATGAATAAAATGGGAGTGAAGATATACGAAAGGAAATATTTTTTGTGTATAATTGAAGATTTTTTTTCTGCTCAAAATAGTTTTATATTTATTTATTTATTTATTTATTTATTTATTTATTTATTTATTTATTTATTTATTTAAGATGGAGTCTCACTCTGTCACCCAAGCTGGAGTGCAGTGGCGCAATCTTGCCTCACTGAAAGCTCCGCCTCACGGCTTCACGTCAGTCTCCTGTCTCAGCCTCCCAAGTAGCTGGGACTACAGGCGCCCGCCGCCAGGCCGGGCTATTTGTTGTTGTTGTTGTTGTTGTTGTTGTAGAAACGGGGTTTCAGTGTGTTAGCCAGGATGGTCTCGATCTCCTGACCTCGTGATCCGCCTGCCTCAGCCTTCCAAAGTGCAGGGAATACAGGCGTGAGTCACCGTACCGAGCCCAAAATAGTTATAACTTTAAGATGTTTTATGTAATCTCCATAGTAGACCCAAAGACATTATCTATAGATGATACACAAAAGGAAACGATAAATCAAAACATGAGAAGACAAAAAAAATCAGTATGGCCCAATGAAAGGCAGCTGGAGAACCAAATAAGAACAAAAGAAATGTATATATAAATGCATTAGTAAGTTCTTTCTTAAAATTAGTCATTACTTGGAATGTAAATCAATTAAACTCTTCCATCAAAAGAAATAGAGTGGCTGAATGAATTTTAAAAGATGTATTCTTTTGGCCAGGCGCAGTGGCTCAAGCCTGTAATCCCAGCACTTTGGGAGGCCAAGACGGGCGGATCACGAGGTCAGGAGATCGAGACCATCCTGGCTAACACGGTGAAACCCCGTCTCTACTAAAAAATACAAAAAAACTAGCTGGGACTACAGGCGCCCGCCACCTCGCCCAGCTAGTTTTTT
>NW_022330347.1:0-2164 GCF_002776525.5 Piliocolobus tephrosceles | reverse complement strand
AGAAAGAGAGGTCCACATCCAAATCCTTGGGTCCTATAAATGTGACCTTATTTGGAAAAAGACTCTTTGCAGATGAAGTTAAGGTACTTGAGATGAGCTCATCCTGGAATATCTAGAGAGGCCCTGAAGAAGCTTGCCAGGCAGGGCGAGCAGATGCATCCAGGCAGGAAGGCAAGAGGCCCCACCATGCTCAGAGGGTTGATTGAGCTGGAGACCAAGGCGTGAGGATGGGTGTGAGGATGCATTCTATGTGCAGTCAGGTCTCACTGAAGAATTCTGTGGTTTTATTTTCCTATTTGCATTTTAGAACAACCACTCTGGCTGTAAATGGAGCAGAGACTAGAGCAAAGCGCAGCTGCAGGTAGGAAGCCTGTGTGTCTGTCTGCTCCCTCAGCCACATCTGCCAACTGTGGGGAAGCTCACGCTAGCAGGAGGAGAGCTCAAATTGTGAAATCCAGGTGTCCTGAGAGAGATTCACATTATAGGACCAGTATGTGGTGGAGCTACAAAGCACTCCTAATCTAAGCATTCTGGCACAGTGCCACACCAGGGAAAGATGATTTTGCATATACTTATTTGTATGTAATTCACACGTACCATCTGTATCTTGGCAGCCCAGGCCTGAGTGGCACTGAGAGAACTAGGAGAAAGCTTATGCCTGGGTCCCCACAGAACTTTAAGGAGGATGAGCCAGGAGCACACGCCTGTAAGGGACAATAGGGTGTCCTGAGAGCAGAGGGTGGGTCTGTTTGCTCTTCAGTATTTCGTCATCTCCTAGAAAACTGAGGAATCCGCAGCAAACGGAATCGTTATTTTGCAAATGCATAGGAAAGAACGCTTTTATCAGAAATAAAATGACTGTCCAGGAAAAGAAGAAAATGTCTTTATGCCATTACCCAGAATGCTAACTCTTCTCTGCATACCTGAAAATGTCAGGAGCGCATTTCTACATTGACATTTTAATAGATGATATGACAAATGTTATAAGACAATTATTGAAAAAGTCAAACAAACGACATAATCTATAGTTTCTTCTTTTTACCAAATTTTTAATTCCAAGGAAGTGGTAGGTTAGGAGGAGATTGGAAATCTGAATTCATATCAGATCCTAATGAAAACAAATCAATTTTAACTAAGTCGACAAATAAGAGTTATTTATCATTTAATTAGCATGTAATTGGAAAGAGTTTATTAGCTTTACAAGAGGCACAGTCCACACATAGGTAAAGCACTTCATTGTTGCAAACATTGGAATATTGGTCTTGCATGTCCTTGGCCTCAATGGCTGCTTTATTACAACCTGAAAATCTTCCTTACTTCTTCTAAACATTTCACATCCATGGGAGGCTTCCTCTGGCTGCCAGGTTGCAGAAACTTCTTCACCATGGGCAGGTTGCTGATTCTGGTTTTCAGGGCCTGTAATTCACAAAGCACAGCCTCAGAGTGAAGCCAAGGCCTGCCATCACCATTAATACCACCCAGGGAATCTGACCCCTCCTGCCAAAGACCAAGCGAGTCCCTCCATCAGCACCAGCATGGAAGCAGAAACAGACACCCAGTGAGATATGAAGATAAGAGGAAGGACATGTAGCTCACTTGTATTTTCCCCAAAGATATCGTTCAGATTTTAAGCAGCTCAGTCATCCCTTTCTCCTTACATATTAATCCTATAGATTAGTGACTCTTGTATAAGACAAGAAAAATCAGTGTGCTGTGAGATATCAACACAGATCAGTCTCTAAGCAGAAGTAAAAATATAGGGAAATGAGTTGGAAAGGAAAATGTTATAGAAAATATTAAAGACAAACCATGGGACCACCTTTTCTCAGTGAGAGACACAGTGTAGGGGGCAGAGTGCTGGAGAGCTGTGCAGAGAGGAACACAATGTCTGACAGCAGGAGCCAGAGCCCAGGGAGGAAACCAGATGGAAAGGGCCCTGCTCAGACTGACTGAATGTGGGAAGAAAAGGACACATATGGGATAAAGAACGTCACAGAGAATTCAGGAACAGAAACCACATTGAAACAGAGGGATGGGGAGGATGCTGGGCCCTGGGTCCTTCCCATGATAAAAGGCAAAATACTCTTTGTGGGGTAGCAGGCACCACAAATTTCCTTTCCATAACAAAAGTGTTTTCATTCCTCAACATTGGAGCTTGGAAGCT
>NW_022330346.1:0-2164 GCF_002776525.5 Piliocolobus tephrosceles | reverse complement strand
AGCTTCCAAGCTCCAATGTTGAGGAATGAAAACACTTTTGTTATGGAAAGGAAATTTGTGGTGCCTGCTACCCCACAAAGAGTATTTTGCCTTTTATCATGGGAAGGACCCAGGGCCCAGCATCCTCCCCATCCCTCTGTTTCAATGTGGTTTCTGTTCCTGAATTCTCTGTGACGTTCTTTATCCCATATGTGTCCTTTTCTTCCCACATTCAGTCAGTCTGAGCAGGGCCCTTTCCATCTGGTTTCCTCCCTGGGCTCTGGCTCCTGCTGTCAGACATTGTGTTCCTCTCTGCACAGCTCTCCAGCACTCTGCCCCCTACACTGTGTCTCTCACTGAGAAAAGGTGGTCCCATGGTTTGTCTTTAATATTTTCTATAACATTTTCCTTTCCAACTCATTTCCCTATATTTTTACTTCTGCTTAGAGACTGATCTGTGTTGATATCTCACAGCACACTGATTTTTCTTGTCTTATACAAGAGTCACTAATCTATAGGATTAATATGTAAGGAGAAAGGGATGACTGAGCTGCTTAAAATCTGAACGATATCTTTGGGGAAAATACAAGTGAGCTACATGTCCTTCCTCTTATCTTCATATCTCACTGGGTGTCTGTTTCTGCTTCCATGCTGGTGCTGATGGAGGGACTCGCTTGGTCTTTGGCAGGAGGGGTCAGATTCCCTGGGTGGTATTAATGGTGATGGCAGGCCTTGGCTTCACTCTGAGGCTGTGCTTTGTGAATTACAGGCCCTGAAAACCAGAATCAGCAACCTGCCCATGGTGAAGAAGTTTCTGCAACCTGGCAGCCAGAGGAAGCCTCCCATGGATGTGAAATGTTTAGAAGAAGTAAGGAAGATTTTCAGGTTGTAATAAAGCAGCCATTGAGGCCAAGGACATGCAAGACCAATATTCCAATGTTTGCAACAATGAAGTGCTTTACCTATGTGTGGACTGTGCCTCTTGTAAAGCTAATAAACTCTTTCCAATTACATGCTAATTAAATGATAAATAACTCTTATTTGTCGACTTAGTTAAAATTGATTTGTTTTCATTAGGATCTGATATGAATTCAGATTTCCAATCTCCTCCTAACCTACCACTTCCTTGGAATTAAAAATTTGGTAAAAAGAAGAAACTATAGATTATGTCGTTTGTTTGACTTTTTCAATAATTGTCTTATAACATTTGTCATATCATCTATTAAAATGTCAATGTAGAAATGCGCTCCTGACATTTTCAGGTATGCAGAGAAGAGTTAGCATTCTGGGTAATGGCATAAAGACATTTTCTTCTTTTCCTGGACAGTCATTTTATTTCTGATAAAAGCGTTCTTTCCTATGCATTTGCAAAATAACGATTCCGTTTGCTGCGGATTCCTCAGTTTTCTAGGAGATGACGAAATACTGAAGAGCAAACAGACCCACCCTCTGCTCTCAGGACACCCTATTGTCCCTTACAGGCGTGTGCTCCTGGCTCATCCTCCTTAAAGTTCTGTGGGGACCCAGGCATAAGCTTTCTCCTAGTTCTCTCAGTGCCACTCAGGCCTGGGCTGCCAAGATACAGATGGTACGTGTGAATTACATACAAATAAGTATATGCAAAATCATCTTTCCCTGGTGTGGCACTGTGCCAGAATGCTTAGATTAGGAGTGCTTTGTAGCTCCACCACATACTGGTCCTATAATGTGAATCTCTCTCAGGACACCTGGATTTCACAATTTGAGCTCTCCTCCTGCTAGCGTGAGCTTCCCCACAGTTGGCAGATGTGGCTGAGGGAGCAGACAGACACACAGGCTTCCTACCTGCAGCTGCGCTTTGCTCTAGTCTCTGCTCCATTTACAGCCAGAGTGGTTGTTCTAAAATGCAAATAGGAAAATAAAACCACAGAATTCTTCAGTGAGACCTGACTGCACATAGAATGCATCCTCACACCCATCCTCACGCCTTGGTCTCCAGCTCAATCAACCCTCTGAGCATGGTGGGGCCTCTTGCCTTCCTGCCTGGATGCATCTGCTCGCCCTGCCTGGCAAGCTTCTTCAGGGCCTCTCTAGATATTCCAGGATGAGCTCATCTCAAGTACCTTAACTTCATCTGCAAAGAGTCTTTTTCCAAATAAGGTCACATTTATAGGACCCAAGGATTTGGATGTGGACCTCTCTTTCT
>NW_022330345.1:0-8438 GCF_002776525.5 Piliocolobus tephrosceles | reverse complement strand
TAGTCTTGTCCATGGCTCTTTAAGACCTGGAGAATTGGAGGAATCAGATCAGGAACACATGCCCACCCAGGCTGGGACCCCTGCTTCTTTCAGAGCCTCTCCACCCTGACTTTCCCCACCTCTGTTGCCTTACTGCATGGGTGCAGAAATCCAGAGCTTTCCCCACATTATCTGAATGAATGAGAGAGTAAGAAGTGTGACTCTACTCACTCCTCAGTTGGAGCTCAGGCTCCCATTTTCTCTTCTCATCTACATCACTGTGGCATCTACACCACCCACCCAGCTTGCTTCTTCCACATGGGCCTGGGGCATAGCACTCGCTGCCACATGTTCTGTCTGCCCCAGGCCCTACCGTGTGGAGCCCTCACATTTAGGACGTGGATCTACATTCTGCTCCCTCCCTCTCCAATCTCCCTTGGGCAGCGACTCCACCTTCATGACGGCACTCTTCCCCTAGAAGGAGACTATTTCAGAGTCCTCATTTCTCCTTGTCTGCTCTCCTCATTCCCTGCTGTGTCTCCCTGGGATCTGTAGTAAACCTGGGTGAACCTGAATTCATCATCTTTCTCACAGCATTGACTCTCACTCCTGACTGGCACTATGTTATAATCTGCAAGCTGAAGCGTTTACAGGTGAACTGCACTGATGTCTACAACTTACTATATAATGCATTTTACAAAATCTTCCTCTGCATCCCACAATCACTCTCCTTTTAAAAGATACACATCCCTGAAACACTACAGTATTCTCTAGTTGGGCAATTGGGATCCTGTCTTCCTGCATATGGAGCCAGAATGTTTTCTGATGGATCATTTTCATCATGCCCCCATTCAATCAAAGTCCGTGGGGTTCCATAGACTCAACAGCAACCTCTAGTGTGGTCCAGAGCCTTCCACAGCCCACGTTCTACTTATGAACACGAGATTTTGTTGAACAGGTAATTCCATGTTGGGGTTCAGTAAATTAAAAGTTTACTGGCAAATTATAGTGTGGGTATCAGTGATAAAATTGTTTCTCCAAGCCTATTTTCATAAAATGCCTTGAGAGTCAGAGCGCTGCGTTGGTGTTCACGAAGTCTCACTGAAAGTGAAGGTCAATGGCCCCAGGAATGCCCAGCCACTATTTTTCTACTGGCCTCTAAACTCAGTTCCCCAAAACACTGAACAGTTTCACTTACTTTTTCAAAGGCAGGGAGGTAGCGATTTTTTGTTTTCTCTTTGATCAAGGCAACTTTGGCATCTTTTTCCTGAGGTGGACATATGGGCAGATGGAGGATCATTTCACCCAAATCTGCTATACCTTCTGTATACATGTCAATCCTAAAAGACAGAAACAACCAAATGGTCAAATACTTTTTGCCTTAGATTTCATAGGTTTATAAAAACCTAAGAGAGTAGAGTAACAGGTGATGGCAAAATAATTCACCTCCAGTGAGTGCTTTTCAGAGTCTAGTCATTATGCTCTATTTTTACAGGTATATTAACATTTATTTATTAAAACAACCTATCGAGGTAGACAGATCTCTAAATTTTGTGACGCATATGACCTAATACAGGAAAAAGGGCATCAGTGGTCACAGACATGAGAGAAATCTGTGGAATCACTGCCAGTACCCACTGTTGCTGTGCCAAGATTTGTCATCTCCGTTGTGGCTTGTTCTGTGCATGAACTTAGTGTGAGTCAAATGGCCAAAGACCTGCTTCCTAAGTAATCCTAAGAGAGTCCCTGGCCATCTTAGCCAAATTCCTCATCCTCTCTCATCATTTTACACCTCCTAGGGCTCCTTCTATGCCCCATATTAGCAGTTCTTCCAATTATTACACCCATGAAACACGTTTCCACAGCCCTCTCCATGTGCTGTTGCCCAACTCTAGCTATGTGTGCCTTTCTTGAGACCCCACCTAAGAATCCCCTTCCTCGGTGAAATTCTCTATACAGTTACAACCAGTGCAAACTTTTCTTCTTTTGTGTCAAACTGGAGTTTCACAACACTTTTTAAACAAGAGCTTTATTGATGCATATTCACATACTATAATTGCCACCAGTTATATTACACTATTTAGTGGTTTTTAGTGCATTCACAGAAATCTGTAAAAATAACCACAGTCTAATTCCAGAATTATTTTTATCACACTGATAAGGACATCTGTACTATTAGCAGTATTCTTTGTTTTTCTCCACGCTCCACTTCTTTAGCTCCAAGCAACCACTAATCTACTTTCTACCTCTGTGGATTTGAATATCTGGACATTTCATATGAAAAGAATCCTATAGTACGTGGCCTTCTGTGTCTTGTTTGTTTTATGTAACATGTGTTGTGGTTTAACCATCTTGTAGCATGCATTGTTACTTCATTCCTTTTCATGACCAATTATCTTTCCATTGCATGGCTAAGGCGCATTTTCTCCTCCATTTATTGATTGATGAATATTTGGGTTGTTTCTACTTTTTGAATACTATGAATATTGTTATTTGCATTATTCATTTATGTAAAAAATGTATTTTTGATTGTTTGGGAATATACCTGTTAGAGGAACTGCTGGGTCATTGGTAATACTATATTAAAGTTTTTGAGGAGCTGCCAGCAGTTTCATTCAGGATTTATTTGGAATCATGCAGTCTGATCACAACAGCAAGGAGACCCCTTGGCTTTGCTAGTATTGAATCAATCTGGCTGTTTTGGCCTTCTAACCATGTGTCAAGGTAACCCCAGCATCCTTGGTGCCAGCCTCTACTAGCTCTGCTCAAGTATTCCAGGTGATATAGTTGGTTGGTAATTTAGGTTCCTGGTCATCATTCTTGGAGTTACTGGGACCTAAGATTTGGCTTCTTTGCAGCTTTCCTTCCCCAGTCCTTCATCTACAGACTCTCAAATATTCTATGACTGTCCTAAGCTGTTGGTTGGAGTCCAGCCTCTGAAGTCCTGAGCACCTGAAATTGTGATTCTCCATCCTCCTCAGTTCATGTTTCATCCGTGTTTGGAAATCACCATGAGGTGCTGGATCCATGGACTGCATCCTCTTCTAGAATCACCCTTGCCTGAACCCACCCCATGTTCACTATTCCCTCATCTCCATGGACTCTTCAATACTCTTCAATACTGGACCCCAGTGTATACACCCAAGGCCCAACCAGGTGTTGGTCACGATGCCCTGCCATGGTCCTACCCACTCAAGGAAGGCTCTAAATCATTTTGTGTTCTCTGTGGATGGAAGAACAGAAAATATACCATACAGGGCTCTCTCCTTTATGTCTTTCCCGTAGAGGTTGTATTTGCTGGCAATGTAGTTGAGAATGGCTCTGGTCTGCACCAGCTTCATCCCGTCAATCTCAACCATTGGCACTTGCTGGAACATCAAATATCCATCTTTAGAAGGAAGAAGAAAAGGAGAGTGAAATGTCTATGAAACCCAGACTTTCAGGATGAAAAAAATGGTTGTGGAAATGACTAAATTCGTAAAATGAAAAAGAAATTATTGTCTAGTAAGATTTCACTTGAAACAGCTTTTTTTTATTATTATTTTTATTTTTTTGAGACAGAGTATCATTCTGTCGCCCAGGCTGGAGTGGGGTGGCATGATCTTAGCTCACTATAACCTCTGCCTCCCAGGTTCAAGTGATTTTTGTGTTGATTTACCTTCATGGATAGTTTAGGAAGAGGTTGGGACAAGTTACAATAGGACTGGCAACAAGATGCCATTTAAAACAGGAAGTTCCCAGAGTAAGTCTCATGGTGTTTGTGACATTTAAGGCAGGTTCTGAGAGCTTTTTATGTAAGGGTCCCTTTCTGTGCTCTTCAAAGTCTGCAATAGTGCTGCAGTGTTACCTTGTCATGCCCCCCCTCCATGAGAGAAAAAACTCAAGACATTGGCCACTTCTATTTCTCTTCCTTTGGTCTAATGCATGTTCTTGCATGTGCTTAGATGGGGAGGGCTGTATGGGATCCTGTGCTGATGACCACAGCTCATTCCTGGTGCCCCAAGCACAAAAACAGAAAAGGGCTTTCTCAGGGTGCAGGAGATTGTTCCTGTAGCAAACACTCTGAGAGGTCTGGTCCTTTTAGTCTGGAGAGAGAGTTGCCAGACTTGATCAAAGAGCCACATCCCTTCCATGGTAACCACTTTCTCCCTCTGCACTATGTCCAAATACCACCCCTCACACACATAGCATTACTGGCTGCTCAACCCTCCCTCTGTACTTTCTACTAGATACCCTCATCAGAGACACTTAGAGATTGATCTTACCATTTCTTAACTTGTCCAAATCTTCTGGAGATTTTATATATATCTCTTCAAACTGGAAGCAGACACAGCAAATGGGTTCTAGTTAGTTCATTCTGTTATAGACTTGTGGCCTTGGATGGCCCCTATCTGGTGCATAGTTTGGAGAATATAAGATTTCTGAGTTTGGCAGGGTACCCAGAGGGGGCTGGTCATGGCCATTTGGAAATTTAGACCTAATTCATTGAGAAAAGTGCATGGGTCACAGCACATAGCTGCTCAATCTTCTAGGTCACTTCACCTTCACCCTGATCTCATGAATGTCTATGATTAGGTCATGTTTTGAGAGGGGACGTCACTGGAGAAAAGGCACTGAGCAGTTCTCCTAGTTATGGTGTTGTCATATCTTAGGAAAGCCTGTGTCTCTAAGTGAGATCAGACCACAGCCTTGTGTGTCCCCAGCATGGGGCGTGCCATGGGCTAATGGCCATCAAATATTCTGCCATGAAGGAGCCTCTGCTGTAATTTGTATCGCCCCACTTCTCAGGAACCCTGCTAAGGGTGAAATAGGTCACCACTGTTACACAGCTTTAACACTTGCAACTATAATTTTCTCTTCTGAAGTTCGTGAGACACAATAGGGTAAAATTCTCAATTTAATAAAGGAATGAGAGTCCCACACTAATATTATTTTTAATGAAAACGTCTAGTATCTGATGTAGTTTTGTGCTACTGGGGAATGCATATGTATTCTAGAAGCTTCTCCACCTTGTTTTAACCACGTGTTTATTTCTCTGCATCCTCATAGACATGTAGGCCGCCCCAGGGCAGGGACTGTGTCTATCTTCTTCACTGTCTATTTCCATGACCTAGTACAGGACCTGGAATTAGTAAGTGCTCAACCAAATAAATGCTGTGAATGTAGTCAATCTTTAATAGGTAATTTGTTACAATACACTCCCTTGCATCTTTCATGTGTAGTTTGCATTTTTACCTCTAATTACAACCTCTAATTACCTCTAAAATGTTATGCATTTTTATTTTTTATTGTTGAAATTATGAACATGGATAAATATAAACAGAAAAGCATAATGATTCTCCTTATGCTTCTCACCTAGAATCAATAATTATCAATCAAAACCAATATGGTTTCATCTGTATGCCCACCTACTTCTCCTCCTGTAATAATTCCAAAGAAATCCCAGATCCGTATGATTAATCCTTAAATACTTCAATGTGTTTTCCTAAAACACATTAAGTATTCTAAAGATAGCCATAGTACATTATCACACATGAAATATTAACAATAATCTTCCATGTCATCAAATATTCAATCGATATTCATGTTTCTAATTGTTGTGTAAATGCCATAAATTATTTTTTACACTTTGTTTAAATTCTAATCCACTTAAGTTCTACACTTTGTGATTAGTTTCTTAAATGTATTTTAATATGTATGCCATTAGATGCGAAGAAATTTTAAGAATTACTTGGTCAAATCTGTTCATCTTTTTCTTAATTACAGTCCATTTTTATTTAAGGCACAATGCTTCAGTTAGTAATCATCTCATAGTTTCTGTGGGAAAAGTATGTGATAACGCAATTTTAAATCCAACTTAAGATGACCTAACTCAGAACCTACCTCTACTCCAGCTGCAGCCAGGAGCCACCGGGTGGACTCCATTCTGCCCCGTGCATTGAAGTAGTGGAGCTTGGGTTTCTCTGCCATGATAGCAGTCTTCTGGAGGTTTCTCTAAGCCTGAATAAATGAATGAATAATTGAAGCCATAGAATAAAAAAATGTACTTTTGGTTGAAAACCACCCATAATACTGAAGAAGAACCTGCCTTCTTCAAGACTGGGTTGGAGGAGTTCCTGGAATGTTTTTTTGGTTCAGATTATTACCCATCAGTGGCCACCCTCAGATTCCAGCAAACCAGTCTCAAGTCTTCATTGGCTAACTGTGACTTTTCTTGGCAGCCTAAGAGGTGAGAGTATGCGGTAATAACACATGTATAGGAGTTAATGGGAAGAGGAGGAATTAAAGGACTAATATTTATTGAAAACTTCCTAATGATCCTTCCTCAATGCTAGTCCCTTTTAATATTTTTTATCTTTAACCCTCCTTATAGTACCATGAAATGGTTGTTATCTTCATTTTTTAGTTAATGAAATGGAACATCAGAGAAATACAATGTTCACAGTCACACTCCGGTTGGTGATAGACATGAATATCTGCACCAAGGACTAAAATGAAGGCACGCCTAGAAGCCAGCTGGGTGAAGGCCCTGGGAATCCATGAACTGGCCATGAAACCAGAGGATGTCACTGATGGAGGACCGGCAGGGAGCTAAGTCACTCTTCAGGTCTTTGGCTGTGAGACTGCATTTGATCAAAACCAGAAATTAGCCCTCAGACTTGTTTAACTGTAGCCAAAATATCCAAATTATTTCAACAGACAGAGAATGCTAATCCCTTGCTTCTTTTGGAATTCTGTATCTAACTCTGTGGGGGGCATTTTGTTTTATAACCTGGAAGAAGAGATTTGCTGCATTAACTTTGTAGGATATGGAAGGAGCTAGCATTTGTTCAATGTCAGTCACACACTGGTCATTCTTCTAAACTTCTCTTCATTTTATCCTACAAAAATCACCTAAGGTGAATGCTGTTTTTATTCTCATTTTACATTTGAGGATACTGAGGTTTTTAAAGTAACTTGCCCGGAGTAAATGATGGATCTGGGATGCAGACTCACTGCTATTAAAAACCAAAGACTGCATCTTATTTTCTATGTTAGTGTTTCTCAAATATGCATGGTAATCTTTCAGCAGATTGTGAAACTGCATTACTTTAAGAAATAAAATAGAAAAGAATACATTAGAAAATATCAGCAAGCATGACATGTTGAAGGGTAAGTAATATTTCATGAGTTGTTAGTTTCAGTTATCTGCATGTTGTGTGTATGGATGTTTGCATGTGTGCATGCTCACATGGTCATAGCAAATGGTTAGAGGTAAGTTGACTGGACTCATCAGTGAAGTTTGATAGCCCTTGCTCTATCCCAGGCTGTTTGGGAGGTGGAACATAGCAGAGTATTAGAGAATGAAAACCAGTGGCTGCAGGGACAGATGCAACTAATTGTATCATGAATGTGAATGGAAAGACACAGGACTCTTTGAAAGCAGCAATTCCAGTGCCAGGACTTAGGAACAGTTGCATTTTCTGTCCAAACTCCCAGCTCTGTTATTAAACATTAAGATTCTTCTTGCAAAGTTTTGTGGTTGTTGAGTGTAGAACAAAAATATACTTGCCTTTAACAATTAATGTATTTATTAATTATTATTATTATTATTTTGAGATGGAGTTTCGCTGTTTTTGCCCAGGCTGTAGTGCAACGGTGCGATCTTGGCTCACTGCAACCTCAGCTTCCCAGGTTCAAGTGATTCTTATGCCTCAGCCTCCCGAGTAGCTGGGATTAGAGGCACCTGCCACCACACCCGGATAATTTTGTATTTTTAGTGGAGACAGGGTTTCAGCATGTTGGCCAGTCTGGTCTTGAATGCCAGACCTCAGGTGATCCACTCGCCTCAGCCTCCCAAAGTGCTAGGATTACAGGAATGAGCCACCGCACCCTGCCTCAACTAATGTATTTGTAAAAAAGTGTGTATGACTAAAATTAGGCATCAAAATCTTTTAAATGTCTACATTTTAAAATATGGGAGTCAATAGTTTAACCTTTGGAAAGTAAAGAATTATTTGAAATCATACTGAATCAACTCACCTGTTTTGTAATTAGATATTTTGGCATTGTACTTTCTATGATAACTCCAGGAGTAAACTAAAGTAACTTGGGAAATGGAAATAGCATAACTCAGCAGAATGAAAGGGAGAGTGAAGTTCACAGGAAAGCGTGGGGCGTGCTTGTTTAATTGTTTTGGACTAGAGTTCACAGTGTTGTAATTCCAATCCCCAAACTAAACTCTCTTAGCCATTGATTGAGGATCATGTTTCAAAAGGAAATGAAATTTTATCTTACATAATATTTTATCACAACACTACTGCTGATAACTAACATACCACTTTCTCCAGTGTGAGGTTTCCAAGGGTCAGGCTAAGACAGACATAGGTTACCACTGACCTTTGTTGGGTCAACAGAAAATGAGAACCAGAAAGTTCAAGGATTTGCCATGGGTCACACACACATGCTGCTCATTCATG
>NW_022330344.1:0-8438 GCF_002776525.5 Piliocolobus tephrosceles | reverse complement strand
CATGAATGAGCAGCATGTGTGTGTGACCCATGGCAAATCCTTGAACTTTCTGGTTCTCATTTTCTGTTGACCCAACAAAGGTCAGTGGTAACCTATGTCTGTCTTAGCCTGACCCTTGGAAACCTCACACTGGAGAAAGTGGTATGTTAGTTATCAGCAGTAGTGTTGTGATAAAATATTATGTAAGATAAAATTTCATTTCCTTTTGAAACATGATCCTCAATCAATGGCTAAGAGAGTTTAGTTTGGGGATTGGAATTACAACACTGTGAACTCTAGTCCAAAACAATTAAACAAGCACGCCCCACGCTTTCCTGTGAACTTCACTCTCCCTTTCATTCTGCTGAGTTATGCTATTTCCATTTCCCAAGTTACTTTAGTTTACTCCTGGAGTTATCATAGAAAGTACAATGCCAAAATATCTAATTACAAAACAGGTGAGTTGATTCAGTATGATTTCAAATAATTCTTTACTTTCCAAAGGTTAAACTATTGACTCCCATATTTTAAAATGTAGACATTTAAAAGATTTTGATGCCTAATTTTAGTCATACACACTTTTTTACAAATACATTAGTTGAGGCAGGGTGCGGTGGCTCATTCCTGTAATCCTAGCACTTTGGGAGGCTGAGGCGAGTGGATCACCTGAGGTCTGGCATTCAAGACCAGACTGGCCAACATGCTGAAACCCTGTCTCCACTAAAAATACAAAATTATCCGGGTGTGGTGGCAGGTGCCTCTAATCCCAGCTACTCGGGAGGCTGAGGCATAAGAATCACTTGAACCTGGGAAGCTGAGGTTGCAGTGAGCCAAGATCGCACCGTTGCACTACAGCCTGGGCAAAAACAGCGAAACTCCATCTCAAAATAATAATAATAATAATTAATAAATACATTAATTGTTAAAGGCAAGTATATTTTTGTTCTACACTCAACAACCACAAAACTTTGCAAGAAGAATCTTAATGTTTAATAACAGAGCTGGGAGTTTGGACAGAAAATGCAACTGTTCCTAAGTCCTGGCACTGGAATTGCTGCTTTCAAAGAGTCCTGTGTCTTTCCATTCACATTCATGATACAATTAGTTGCATCTGTCCCTGCAGCCACTGGTTTTCATTCTCTAATACTCTGCTATGTTCCACCTCCCAAACAGCCTGGGATAGAGCAAGGGCTATCAAACTTCACTGATGAGTCCAGTCAACTTACCTCTAACCATTTGCTATGACCATGTGAGCATGCACACATGCAAACATCCATACACACAACATGCAGATAACTGAAACTAACAACTCATGAAATATTACTTACCCTTCAACATGTCATGCTTGCTGATATTTTCTAATGTATTCTTTTCTATTTTATTTCTTAAAGTAATGCAGTTTCACAATCTGCTGAAAGATTACCATGCATATTTGAGAAACACTAACATAGAAAATAAGATGCAGTCTTTGGTTTTTAATAGCAGTGAGTCTGCATCCCAGATCCATCATTTACTCCGGGCAAGTTACTTTAAAAACCTCAGTATCCTCAAATGTAAAATGAGAATAAAAACAGCATTCACCTTAGGTGATTTTTGTAGGATAAAATGAAGAGAAGTTTAGAAGAATGACCAGTGTGTGACTGACATTGAACAAATGCTAGCTCCTTCCATATCCTACAAAGTTAATGCAGCAAATCTCTTCTTCCAGGTTATAAAACAAAATGCCCCCCACAGAGTTAGATACAGAATTCCAAAAGAAGCAAGGGATTAGCATTCTCTGTCTGTTGAAATAATTTGGATATTTTGGCTACAGTTAAACAAGTCTGAGGGCTAATTTCTGGTTTTGATCAAATGCAGTCTCACAGCCAAAGACCTGAAGAGTGACTTAGCTCCCTGCCGGTCCTCCATCAGTGACATCCTCTGGTTTCATGGCCAGTTCATGGATTCCCAGGGCCTTCACCCAGCTGGCTTCTAGGCGTGCCTTCATTTTAGTCCTTGGTGCAGATATTCATGTCTATCACCAACCGGAGTGTGACTGTGAACATTGTATTTCTCTGATGTTCCATTTCATTAACTAAAAAATGAAGATAACAACCATTTCATGGTACTATAAGGAGGGTTAAAGATAAAAAATATTAAAAGGGACTAGCATTGAGGAAGGATCATTAGGAAGTTTTCAATAAATATTAGTCCTTTAATTCCTCCTCTTCCCATTAACTCCTATACATGTGTTATTACCGCATACTCTCACCTCTTAGGCTGCCAAGAAAAGTCACAGTTAGCCAATGAAGACTTGAGACTGGTTTGCTGGAATCTGAGGGTGGCCACTGATGGGTAATAATCTGAACCAAAAAAACATTCCAGGAACTCCTCCAACCCAGTCTTGAAGAAGGCAGGTTCTTCTTCAGTATTATGGGTGGTTTTCAACCAAAAGTACATTTTTTTATTCTATGGCTTCAATTATTCATTCATTTATTCAGGCTTAGAGAAACCTCCAGAAGACTGCTATCATGGCAGAGAAACCCAAGCTCCACTACTTCAATGCACGGGGCAGAATGGAGTCCACCCGGTGGCTCCTGGCTGCAGCTGGAGTAGAGGTAGGTTCTGAGTTAGGTCATCTTAAGTTGGATTTAAAATTGCGTTATCACATACTTTTCCCACAGAAACTATGAGATGATTACTAACTGAAGCATTGTGCCTTAAATAAAAATGGACTGTAATTAAGAAAAAGATGAACAGATTTGACCAAGTAATTCTTAAAATTTCTTCGCATCTAATGGCATACATATTAAAATACATTTAAGAAACTAATCACAAAGTGTAGAACTTAAGTGGATTAGAATTTAAACAAAGTGTAAAAAATAATTTATGGCATTTACACAACAATTAGAAACATGAATATCGATTGAATATTTGATGACATGGAAGATTATTGTTAATATTTCATGTGTGATAATGTACTATGGCTATCTTTAGAATACTTAATGTGTTTTAGGAAAACACATTGAAGTATTTAAGGATTAATCATACGGATCTGGGATTTCTTTGGAATTATTACAGGAGGAGAAGTAGGTGGGCATACAGATGAAACCATATTGGTTTTGATTGATAATTATTGATTCTAGGTGAGAAGCATAAGGAGAATCATTATGCTTTTCTGTTTATATTTATCCATGTTCATAATTTCAACAATAAAAAATAAAAATGCATAACATTTTAGAGGTAATTAGAGGTTGTAATTAGAGGTAAAAATGCAAACTACACATGAAAGATGCAAGGGAGTGTATTGTAACAAATTACCTATTAAAGATTGACTACATTCACAGCATTTATTTGGTTGAGCACTTACTAATTCCAGGTCCTGTACTAGGTCATGGAAATAGACAGTGAAGAAGATAGACACAGTCCCTGCCCTGGGGCGGCCTACATGTCTATGAGGATGCAGAGAAATAAACACGTGGTTAAAACAAGGTGGAGAAGCTTCTAGAATACATATGCATTCCCCAGTAGCACAAAACTACATCAGATACTAGACGTTTTCATTAAAAATAATATTAGTGTGGGACTCTCATTCCTTTATTAAATTGAGAATTTTACCCTATTGTGTCTCACGAACTTCAGAAGAGAAAATTATAGTTGCAAGTGTTAAAGCTGTGTAACAGTGGTGACCTATTTCACCCTTAGCAGGGTTCCTGAGAAGTGGGGCGATACAAATTACAGCAGAGGCTCCTTCATGGCAGAATATTTGATGGCCATTAGCCCATGGCACGCCCCATGCTGGGGACACACAAGGCTGTGGTCTGATCTCACTTAGAGACACAGGCTTTCCTAAGATATGACAACACCATAACTAGGAGAACTGCTCAGTGCCTTTTCTCCAGTGACGTCCCCTCTCAAAACATGACCTAATCATAGACATTCATGAGATCAGGGTGAAGGTGAAGTGACCTAGAAGATTGAGCAGCTATGTGCTGTGACCCATGCACTTTTCTCAATGAATTAGGTCTAAATTTCCAAATGGCCATGACCAGCCCCCTCTGGGTACCCTGCCAAACTCAGAAATCTTATATTCTCCAAACTATGCACCAGATAGGGGCCATCCAAGGCCACAAGTCTATAACAGAATGAACTAACTAGAACCCATTTGCTGTGTCTGCTTCCAGTTTGAAGAGATATATATAAAATCTCCAGAAGATTTGGACAAGTTAAGAAATGGTAAGATCAATCTCTAAGTGTCTCTGATGAGGGTATCTAGTAGAAAGTACAGAGGGAGGGTTGAGCAGCCAGTAATGCTATGTGTGTGAGGGGTGGTATTTGGACATAGTGCAGAGGGAGAAAGTGGTTACCATGGAAGGGATGTGGCTCTTTGATCAAGTCTGGCAACTCTCTCTCCAGACTAAAAGGACCAGACCTCTCAGAGTGTTTGCTACAGGAACAATCTCCTGCACCCTGAGAAAGCCCTTTTCTGTTTTTGTGCTTGGGGCACCAGGAATGAGCTGTGGTCATCAGCACAGGATCCCATACAGCCCTCCCCATCTAAGCACATGCAAGAACATGCATTAGACCAAAGGAAGAGAAATAGAAGTGGCCAATGTCTTGAGTTTTTTCTCTCATGGAGGGGGGGCATGACAAGGTAACACTGCAGCACTATTGCAGACTTTGAAGAGCACAGAAAGGGACCCTTACATAAAAAGCTCTCAGAACCTGCCTTAAATGTCACAAACACCATGAGACTTACTCTGGGAACTTCCTGTTTTAAATGGCATCTTGTTGCCAGTCCTATTGTAACTTGTCCCAACCTCTTCCTAAACTATCCATGAAGGTAAATCAACACAAAAATCACTTGAACCTGGGAGGCAGAGGTTATAGTGAGCTAAGATCATGCCACCCCACTCCAGCCTGGGCGACAGAATGATACTCTGTCTCAAAAAAATAAAAATAATAATAAAAAAAAGCTGTTTCAAGTGAAATCTTACTAGACAATAATTTCTTTTTCATTTTACGAATTTAGTCATTTCCACAACCATTTTTTTCATCCTGAAAGTCTGGGTTTCATAGACATTTCACTCTCCTTTTCTTCTTCCTTCTAAAGATGGATATTTGATGTTCCAGCAAGTGCCAATGGTTGAGATTGACGGGATGAAGCTGGTGCAGACCAGAGCCATTCTCAACTACATTGCCAGCAAATACAACCTCTACGGGAAAGACATAAAGGAGAGAGCCCTGTATGGTATATTTTCTGTTCTTCCATCCACAGAGAACACAAAATGATTTAGAGCCTTCCTTGAGTGGGTAGGACCATGGCAGGGCATCGTGACCAACACCTGGTTGGGCCTTGGGTGTATACACTGGGGTCCAGTATTGAAGAGTATTGAAGAGTCCATGGAGATGAGGGAATAGTGAACATGGGGTGGGTTCAGGCAAGGGTGATTCTAGAAGAGGATGCAGTCCATGGATCCAGCACCTCATGGTGATTTCCAAACACGGATGAAACATGAACTGAGGAGGATGGAGAATCACAATTTCAGGTGCTCAGGACTTCAGAGGCTGGACTCCAACCAACAGCTTAGGACAGTCATAGAATATTTGAGAGTCTGTAGATGAAGGACTGGGGAAGGAAAGCTGCAAAGAAGCCAAATCTTAGGTCCCAGTAACTCCAAGAATGATGACCAGGAACCTAAATTACCAACCAACTATATCACCTGGAATACTTGAGCAGAGCTAGTAGAGGCTGGCACCAAGGATGCTGGGGTTACCTTGACACATGGTTAGAAGGCCAAAACAGCCAGATTGATTCAATACTAGCAAAGCCAAGGGGTCTCCTTGCTGTTGTGATCAGACTGCATGATTCCAAATAAATCCTGAATGAAACTGCTGGCAGCTCCTCAAAAACTTTAATATAGTATTACCAATGACCCAGCAGTTCCTCTAACAGGTATATTCCCAAACAATCAAAAATACATTTTTTACATAAATGAATAATGCAAATAACAATATTCATAGTATTCAAAAAGTAGAAACAACCCAAATATTCATCAATCAATAAATGGAGGAGAAAATGCGCCTTAGCCATGCAATGGAAAGATAATTGGTCATGAAAAGGAATGAAGTAACAATGCATGCTACAAGATGGTTAAACCACAACACATGTTACATAAAACAAACAAGACACAGAAGGCCACGTACTATAGGATTCTTTTCATATGAAATGTCCAGATATTCAAATCCACAGAGGTAGAAAGTAGATTAGTGGTTGCTTGGAGCTAAAGAAGTGGAGCGTGGAGAAAAACAAAGAATACTGCTAATAGTACAGATGTCCTTATCAGTGTGATAAAAATAATTCTGGAATTAGACTGTGGTTATTTTTACAGATTTCTGTGAATGCACTAAAAACCACTAAATAGTGTAATATAACTGGTGGCAATTATAGTATGTGAATATGCATCAATAAAGCTCTTGTTTAAAAAGTGTTGTGAAACTCCAGTTTGACACAAAAGAAGAAAAGTTTGCACTGGTTGTAACTGTATAGAGAATTTCACCGAGGAAGGGGATTCTTAGGTGGGGTCTCAAGAAAGGCACACATAGCTAGAGTTGGGCAACAGCACATGGAGAGGGCTGTGGAAACGTGTTTCATGGGTGTAATAATTGGAAGAACTGCTAATATGGGGCATAGAAGGAGCCCTAGGAGGTGTAAAATGATGAGAGAGGATGAGGAATTTGGCTAAGATGGCCAGGGACTCTCTTAGGATTACTTAGGAAGCAGGTCTTTGGCCATTTGACTCACACTAAGTTCATGCACAGAACAAGCCACAACGGAGATGACAAATCTTGGCACAGCAACAGTGGGTACTGGCAGTGATTCCACAGATTTCTCTCATGTCTGTGACCACTGATGCCCTTTTTCCTGTATTAGGTCATATGCGTCACAAAATTTAGAGATCTGTCTACCTCGATAGGTTGTTTTAATAAATAAATGTTAATATACCTGTAAAAATAGAGCATAATGACTAGACTCTGAAAAGCACTCACTGGAGGTGAATTATTTTGCCATCACCTGTTACTCTACTCTCTTAGGTTTTTATAAACCTATGAAATCTAAGGCAAAAAGTATTTGACCATTTGGTTGTTTCTGTCTTTTAGGATTGACATGTATACAGAAGGTATAGCAGATTTGGGTGAAATGATCCTCCATCTGCCCATATGTCCACCTCAGGAAAAAGATGCCAAAGTTGCCTTGATCAAAGAGAAAACAAAAAATCGCTACCTCCCTGCCTTTGAAAAAGTAAGTGAAACTGTTCAGTGTTTTGGGGAACTGAGTTTAGAGGCCAGTAGAAAAATAGTGGCTGGGCATTCCTGGGGCCATTGACCTTCACTTTCAGTGAGACTTCGTGAACACCAACGCAGCGCTCTGACTCTCAAGGCATTTTATGAAAATAGGCTTGGAGAAACAATTTTATCACTGATACCCACACTATAATTTGCCAGTAAACTTTTAATTTACTGAACCCCAACATGGAATTACCTGTTCAACAAAATCTCGTGTTCATAAGTAGAACGTGGGCTGTGGAAGGCTCTGGACCACACTAGAGGTTGCTGTTGAGTCTATGGAACCCCACGGACTTTGATTGAATGGGGGCATGATGAAAATGATCCATCAGAAAACATTCTGGCTCCATATGCAGGAAGACAGGATCCCAATTGCCCAACTAGAGAATACTGTAGTGTTTCAGGGATGTGTATCTTTTAAAAGGAGAGTGATTGTGGGATGCAGAGGAAGATTTTGTAAAATGCATTATATAGTAAGTTGTAGACATCAGTGCAGTTCACCTGTAAACGCTTCAGCTTGCAGATTATAACATAGTGCCAGTCAGGAGTGAGAGTCAATGCTGTGAGAAAGATGATGAATTCAGGTTCACCCAGGTTTACTACAGATCCCAGGGAGACACAGCAGGGAATGAGGAGAGCAGACAAGGAGAAATGAGGACTCTGAAATAGTCTCCTTCTAGGGGAAGAGTGCCGTCATGAAGGTGGAGTCGCTGCCCAAGGGAGATTGGAGAGGGAGGGAGCAGAATGTAGATCCACGTCCTAAATGTGAGGGCTCCACACGGTAGGGCCTGGGGCAGACAGAACATGTGGCAGCGAGTGCTATGCCCCAGGCCCATGTGGAAGAAGCAAGCTGGGTGGGTGGTGTAGATGCCACAGTGATGTAGATGAGAAGAGAAAATGGGAGCCTGAGCTCCAACTGAGGAGTGAGTAGAGTCACACTTCTTACTCTCTCATTCATTCAGATAATGTGGGGAAAGCTCTGGATTTCTGCACCCATGCAGTAAGGCAACAGAGGTGGGGAAAGTCAGGGTGGAGAGGCTCTGAAAGAAGCAGGGGTCCCAGCCTGGGTGGGCATGTGTTCCTGATCTGATTCCTCCAATTCTCCAGGTCTTAAAGAGCCATGGACAAGACTA
>NW_022330343.1:0-1105 GCF_002776525.5 Piliocolobus tephrosceles | reverse complement strand
AGGAATTCAAATTCCAGTTTCAAAACTTTTGATCTCAGCACTTTACAACCTACAGGTTAGAATAAAAGCTGAACTTCTATGGTTCAATTTGCATCAGATTATATGTTAGAGGAAAATTAAAGATCCAGCAATCTTAGCTTGTGACAGAATACAATTCTCAGTGTAACCTTATGAATGCCTACCAAATTCAAAGAAAGGAAAAATTCTCCTTAAATTAGCAAATACTGATAAAATCCACAATTAGGGAAAAAACACGTATAGAAGAGTGTGGAAATTAAAACTACTCCTGACATCCCTTTAAATGAATTCTAACACATTTGTCTTGTCCAGAAGTGATAGGACAGAAATACTGACATAAATTAATGCATACATAATATCCAAACCCGAGACTGAGAAGTGGAGCTTTCAAATGAAAAGGGCATTCATTTTATGACATGTTATAATGCTTAATGTGAGTTGCATTTACTATCTTGTAAGTATTTTACAATGACACTATGATGTAGTTCCAGTGTTCTAGGGAAAACAAGGAAATGGATGCACAGATATGGTTTCAGGAGTTTAACAAGGATAATGAGGAATTCATGACAAATGCCAGAAATGAAACTTAGAATTTTTGGGTCAATCTCAGCCTCAGACCCTTTTTGCTGTATTAAGAAAAGCTGAATGTATTAGAAATACAGCCTAAGAGTTCTGCCTTGCCCCGTGACTCTGAATTTGCCCTGAGGCATTTGAAAATACAAAAAGAACTGCATAAAGAAAGATTTCCAAAGTTTGGGATAAAAATGCTGTGGGCAGTATCTACTATTTAAAGCACACGTAGAATCTGTTTCTTGTATGATTTCCATGGCACTCACAGAAAATCATTCCCTCTGCATAGCTACTTCCTCTCATCAGGAATTTGAGGAGATCCCAATGGGAATTTCACATCAGCATAGGGAACATCATTTATATAGCTCTTAGTGCAAATGATATCCCTGAAGTTATCAATACATTAGCCTTGGGATCAAGCATGGTTCTCTTCCCAATAAAGGCCCCAGCAGCTCCTCCCCTTATAGTTTTTGATGCTTTTCTAAGTACGTAAAATCCTCACAATGTTTGACAACTG